>NC_134363.1:189305096-189391742 GCF_048569485.1 Anomaloglossus baeobatrachus | reverse complement strand
ATACGGAATGTATTGGTGTATACGGAATGTATTGGTGTATACGGAATGTATTGGTGTATACGGAATGTATTAGTGTATACGGAATGTATTAGTGTATACGGAATGTATTGGTGTATACGGAATGTATTGGTGTATACGGAATGTATTGGTGTATACGGAATGTATTGGTGTATACGGAATGTATTAGTGTAATACGGGATGTATTAGTGTATATGGATGTATTAGTGTATATGGGATGTATTAGTGTATATGGGATGTATTCGGGGTAATGAAGGGAATTTTGTTTACTTACCGTAAATTCCTTTTCTTCTAGCTCTAATTGGGAGACCCAGACAATTGGGTGTATAGCTTCTGCCTCCGGAGGCCGCACAAAGTATTACACTCAAAAGTGTTAAGCCCCTCCCCTTCTGCCTATACACCCCCGTGCTCCCACGGGCTCCTCAGTTTTGGTGCAAAAGCAAGAAGGAGGAAAAAGAATTAAAAACTGGTTTAAAGTAACTTCAATCCGAAGGAATATCGGAGAACTGAAACCATTCAACATGAACAACATGTGTACACAAAAAAACAGGGGGCGGGTGCTGGGTCTCCCAATTAGAGCTAGAAGAAAAGGAATTTACGGTAAGTAAACAAAATTCCCTTCTTCTTTGTCGCTCTATTGGGAGACCCAGACAATTGGGACGTCCAAAAGCAGTCCCTGGGTGGGTAAAATAATACCTCGTAAGAGAGCCGTAAAACGGCCCTTTCCTACAGGTGTGGCAACCGCCGCCTGAAGGACTCGTCTACCTAGGCTGGCATCCGCCGAAGCATAGGTATGCACCTGATAGTGCTTCGTGAAAGTGTGCAGGCTCGACCAGGTAGCCGCCTGACACACCTGCTGAGCCGTAGCCTGGTGCCTCAAAGCCCAGGACGCGCCCACGGCTCTGGTAGAATGGGCCTTCAGCCCTGAGGGAACCGGAAGCCCAGCCGAACGGTAAGCTTCGATAATTGGCTCCTTGATCCACCGAGCCAGGGTTGATTTGGAAGCCTGTGACCCTTTACGCTGGCCAGCGACAAGGACAAAGAGTGCATCCGAGCGGCGCAGGGGCGCCGTACGAGAAATGTAGAGTCTAAGTGCTCTCACGCAAATCTAACAAGTGCAAATCCTTTTCACATTGGTGAACTGGATGAGGATAAAAAGAAGGTAAGGAAATATCCTGATTGAGATGAAAGGGGGATACCACCTTAGGGAGAAATTCCGGAACCGGACGTAGAACCACCTTGTCCTGGTGAAACACCAGGAAGGGGCTTGGCACGACAACGCTGCTAGCTCAGACACTCTCCGAAGGGAAGTGACTGCTACTAGAAAAAACCACTTTCTGCGAAAGTCGTGAGAGGGAGATATCTCTCATTGGCTCGAATGGTGGTTTCTGAAGAACCATCAGCACCCTGTTCAGATCCCAGGGTTCTAACGGCCGCTTGTAAGGAGGGACGATGTGACAAACCCCCTGCAGGAACGTGCGTACCTGTGGAAGTCTGGCTAGGCGCTTCTGGAAAAACACAGAGAGCGCTGAGACTTGTCCCTTAAGGGGAGCCGAGCGACAAACCCTTTTCCAGTCCAGATTGAAGGAAGGACAGAAAGAAGGGAATTTTGTTACTTACCGTAAATTCCCTTTTCTTCTAGCTCTTATTGGGAGACCCAGACGATTGGGTGTATAGCACTGCCTCCGGAGGCCACACAAAGCAATTACACTAAAAAGTGTAAGGCCCCTCCCCTTCTGGCTATACACCCCCCAGTGGGATCACCTGGCTCACCAGTTTTAGTGCAAAAGCAAGAAGGAGGAAAGCCAATAACTGGTTTAAACAAATTCACTCCGAGTAACATCGGAGAACTGAAAACCGTTCAACATGAACAACATGTGTACCCGCAAACAAACCAAAAATCCCGAAGGACAACAGGGCGGGTGCTGGGTCTCCCAATAAGAGCTAGAAGAAAAGGAATTTACGGTAAGTAACAAAATTCCCTTCTTCTTCGGCGCTCTATTGGGAGACCCATGACGATTGGGACGTCCAAAAGCTGTCCCCTGGGTGGGTAAAGAAATACCTCATGTTAGAGCTGCAAGACAGCCCTCCCCTACGGGGAGGCAACTGCCGCCTGCAGGACTCTTCTACCTAGGCTGGCGTCCGCCGAAGCATAGGTATGCACCCTGATAATGTTTGGTGAAAGTGTGCAGACTCGACCACGGTAGCTGCCTGGCACACCTGTTGAGCCGTAGCCTGGTGTCGCAATGCCCAGGACGCACCCACGGCTCTGGTAGAATGGGCCTTCAGCCCTGATGGAACCTGAAGCCCCGCAGAACGGTAGGCTTCAAGAATTGGTTCTTTGATCCATCGAGCCAGGGTGGCCTTAGAAGCCTGCGACCCTTTGCGCTTACCAGCGACAAGGACAAAGAGTGCATCCGAACGGCGCAGGGGGCGCTGGTGCGGGAAATGTAGATTCTGAGTGCTCTCACCAGATCTAACAAATGTAAATCCTTCTCATACCGATGAACTGCATGAGGACAAAACGAAGGCAAAAAGATATCCTGATTAAGATGAAAAGAGGATACCACCTTCGGGAGAAACTCCTGAATGGGGCGCAGCACTACCTTGTCCTGGTGGAAGACCAGGAAGGGAGCCTTGGAAGACAACGCTGCTAGCTCAGACACTCTCCGAAGAGATGTGATCGCTACCAGAAAAGCCACTTTCTGTGATAGTCTAGAAAGTGAAACCTCCTTCAGAGGCTCGAAGGGCGGCTTCTGGAGGGCAACTAGTACCCTGTTCAGATCCATGGATCTAACGGCCGCTTGTACGGGGGGAACTATATGGCAAACCCCCTGTAGGAATGTGCGCACCTTAGAAAGTCGTGCTAGACGCTTCTGAAAAAAGACGGATAGCGCCGAGACTTGCCCTTTAAGGGAGCCGAGCGACAAACCTTTTTCTAACCCAGATTGGAGGAAAGAAAGAAGGGTAGGTAATGCAAATGGCCAGGGAGACACTCTCTGAGCAGAGCACCAGGATAAGAATATCCTCCACGTTCTGTGGTAGATCTTAGCAGACGTGGGCTTCCTAGCCTGTCTCATGGTGCAACGACCCCTTGGGATAAGCCTGAAGACGCTAGGATCCAGGACTCAATGGCCACGCAGTCAGGTTGAGGGCCGCAGAATTCCGATGGGAAAAACGGCCCTTGGGACAGTAAGTCTGGTCGGTCTGGTAGTGCCCACGGTTGGGCCGACCGTGAGATGCCACAGATCCGGATACCACGCCCTCCTCGGCCAGTCTGGAGCGACGAGTATGACGCGGCTGCAGTCGGATCTGATCTTGCGTAGCACTCTTGGGCAAGAGTGCCAGAGGTGGAAACACATAAGGGAGCCGGAACTGCGACCAATCTTGCACTAGGGCGTCTGCTGCTAGAGCTCTTTGATCGCGAGACCGTGCCATGAAGGTTGGGACCTTGTTGTTGTGCCGGGGACGCCATTAGGTCGACGTCCGGCCTTCCCCATCGGCGACAGATTTCCTGAAACACGTCCGGGTGAAGGGACCATTCCCCTGCGTCCATGCCCTGGCGACTGAGGAAGTCTGCTTCCCAGTTTTCTACGCCGGGGATGTGAACTGCGGATATGGTGGAGGCCGTGGCTTCCACCCACATCATAATGCGCCGGACTTCCTGGAAGGCTTGCCGACTGCGAGTCCCTCCTTGGTGATTGATGTATGCCACCGCTGTGGAGTTGTCCGATTGAATTCGGATCTGCTTCCCTTCCAGCCACTGCTGGAAGGCTAGTAGGGCAAGAAACACTGCTCTGATTTCCAGAACATTGATCTGAAGGCTGGACTCCTGCTGAGTCCACGTACCCTGAGCCCTGTGGTGGAGAAAACACTGCTCCCCACCCTGACAGACTCGCGTCTGTCGTGACCACCGCCCAGGACGGTGGTAGGAAGGATCTTCCCTGTGATAATGAGGTTGGAAAGGAGCCACCACTGCAGAGAGTTCCTTGGCCGTCTGGGAAAGGGAGACTTTCCTGTCCAGGGATGTCGACTTCCCCGTCCCATTGGCGGAGAATGTCCCATTGAAGTGGACGCAGATGAAACTGCGCAAACGGAACCGCCTCTATTGCCGCCACCATCTTCCCGAGGAAGTGCATGAGGCGTCTTAAGGAGTGCGACTGACTTTGAAGGAGAGCCTGCACCCCTGTCTGTAGTGACCGCTGCTTGCTCAGCGGAAGCTTCACTATCGCTGAGAGAGTATGAAACTCCATGCCAAGATACGTTAGTGATTGGGGTCGGTGACAGATTTGACTTTGGGAAGTTGATGATCCACCCGAACGCCTGGAGAGTCTCCAGTGCAAAATTCAGGCTGAGTTGGCATGCCTCCTGAGAGGGTGCCTTGACCAGTAGATCGTCCAAGTAAGGGATCACAGAGTGTCCGTGAGAGTGCAAGACTGCTACCACTGCTGCCATGATCTTGGTGAACACCGGGGGGCTGTCGCCAGACCAAATGGCAGAGCCACGAACTGAAGATGTTCGTCTCCTATCACGAAGCGCAGAAAGCGTTGGTGCTCCGTAGCAATCGGCACGTGGAGATAAGCATCTTTGATGTCTATTGATGCTAGGAAATCTCCTTGGGACATTGAGGCAATGACTGAGCGGAGGGGATTCCATCCGGAACCGCCTGGCGTTCACATGCTTGTTGAGCAGTTTTAGGTCCAGAACAGGACGGAAGAGCCGTCCTTTTTGGAACCACAAAGAGATTGGAGTAAAATCCTCGCCCCCGTTCCAGAGGGGGGACAGGGATCACGACTCCTTCTGCTCTTAGAGAGTCCACCGCCTGCAGCAGGGCATCTGCTCGGTTGGGGTGTGGGGAGGTTCTGAAGAACCGAAGTGGAGGCCGAGAACTGAACTCGATTCTGTACCCGCGAGACAAAATGTCTGTTACCCACCGGTCCTTTGACCTGTGACAGCCAAATGTCGCAAAAGCGGGAGAGAGCCTGCCACCGACCGAGGATGCGGGGGGAGGAGGCCGAAAGTCATGATGTAGCCGCCTTGGAAGCGGTTCCTCCATTTGCTTTCCTGGGGCGTGAGTGAGCCCGCCAGGAATCTGAGCTCCCTTGTCCTTTCTGAGTCCCTTTGGACGAGGAGAATTGGGGCTTGCCCGAGCCTCGAAGGACCGAAACCTCGACTGCCACTTTTTCTGTTGAGGTTTACTTGCTCTGGGCTGTGGCAAGGAAGAGTCCTTACCCTTGGACTGTTTTATGATTTCAGCCAATGGCTCACCAAACAGTCTGTCTCTAGATAATGGCAAGCTGGTTAAGCATTTTTTGGAACCAGCATCTGCTTTCCAGTCCTTTAACCATAAGGCTCTGCGCAAAACCACAGAATTGGCGGCCGCCATAGAGGTACGGCTCGTAGATTCTAGGACAGCATTGATAGCATAGGTCGCAAACGCAGACATTTGCGAAGTTAGGGACGCCACCTGTGGCACTGCTGGATGCATGATAGCATCCACCTGTGCTAAACAGCTGAAATAGCTTGTAGTGCCCACACGGCCGCGAATGCTGGAGCAAACGACGCGCCGATAGCTTCATAGACAGATTTCAACCAAAGGTCCATCTGTCTGTCGTTGGCATCTTAAGTGAAGCGCCATCCTCTACTGCGACTATGGATCTAGCCGCAAGCTTGGAAATTGGGGGATCCACCTTTGGGCACTGGGTCCAGCGTTTGGCCACTTCAGAGGGAAAAGGATAACGGGTATCCTTAGAACGTTTAGAGAAACGCTTGTCTGGATGAGCGTCGTGCTTCTGGATTGATTCTCTGAAGTCAGAGTGGTCCAAAAAAGCACTTAATTTACGCTTGGGATACAGGAAATGGAACTTCTCCTGCTGTGCAGCTGCCTCCTCTGCTGAAGGAGCTGGGGGAGAAATATCCAACAGTCTATTAATCGCCGATATAAGGTCATTAACCATGGCGTCACCATCAGGGGCATCCAGATTGAGAGGGGCCTCAGGATTAGAATCCTGATCACCGTCCTCAGTCCTCATCACAGAGAGACTCTTCTCGCTGAGACCCTGAGCAGTGTGATGACGTCGAGGGTCTTTCCCAGCGAGCTCGCTTAGGCTGCCCTGGGACTGTCATCTGAGTCAGAGACTTCAGCTTGTGATGCTTGAGACCCCCTTGAAGTACGGATTAGTTCCAACTGAGGGGGACCAGAGAGCATAGCCACAGCAGTGTCCATGGTCTGAGGAACTGGCCTGGCCTGCAAGGTCTCCAGGATTATTGTCATAGCCTCAGACATTTTATCAGCAAACACTGCAAAGTCTGTCCCCGTCACCGGGGGCAGGGTTCACAGGCGTCTCTGCCTGGGCTACCACCACAATAGGCTCTGGCTGACGAAGTGCCACTGGGACTGAACATTGCACACAATGTGAATCATTGGAGCCTGCCGGTAGATCAGCCCCACATGCAGTACAAAACAGTGCACACAGCCCGTGCCTTGGCAGCCTTGCGTTTTGCGGATGACATGTTGCTGCCTCCTCAGAGCAGTACAGGGTGTCCAGCCAAGAAGCGACCTTACAGTGCAACTATATATATAATATATTGGTACCAAGAAAAAAGTACACTAATATATCACTGAGGCACTAGTGGGGCCAGCACTAAAGTGCAGCTTACCGCCCCGCTTAGGAGCGGTGTGTGGTCGCCAGAAATCCCTCTAGTCTGGGTCTCCCCAGAGCCTGCTGCCTTTCCCCAGCCAGATCGCATGTGTAATGGCTGCCGGCCGTCCTTGTGGAGAGGGGGGGCGGGCCCTGGGCGTACACCGACGAAGAGCGGGAAGTCTGCTTCCCCCCTGTGCCTAGTGAGAGGGCTGGAGCATGTGTAAATAAAGCTCCAGCCCTCGGCGCTGCCATTGAGCAGCGTCTCTCCCCTACCCTGATTGACAGGGTGGGGGCGGGAACGAAGCGGCGCTAGGCCGCAGAAGCCGGGGGCTAAAGTTAGAAGCGCCGCCGCCGTAAAAGCGCGGTCGGCGCAACGCCCCCGGCGCACCACAAGTCGCAGCTGCGCCGCCGCTCCAGGAGCGGTCGGCGCAGTAGTTCCCAACACACAACGTCACTCAGCAAAGCTGCAGTGACCTAACCCCCAGCGTACAGCGCCACTGTCCCCGGCGCACTACAACGCTCAGCAAGCCCTGAGAGTGTCCGTGCCTGCCGGGGACACAGAGTACCTGAAAGTTGCAGGGCCTTGTCCCTGAACGGCACTCCCGCTCCCAATCCAGCAGGTTCTATGGGTCTGTGGATGGAGCCCGGCCCCAGGGCTTGGGGGCCGGCAAGATCCCACTTCCACAGAGCCCTCCAGGGGATGTGGAAGGAAAACAGCATGTGGGCTCCAGCCTCTGTACCAGCAATAGGTACCTCAACCTTACAAGCACCACCGCGGGTGAGAAGGGAGCATGCTGGGGGCCCTATATGGGCCCTCTTTTCTTCCATCCGATAGAGCCAGCAGCTACTGCTGACTACAAACAGTGGAGCTATGCGTGGATGTCTGACCTCCTTCGCACAAAGCAGAAAACTGGTGAGCCAGTGATCCCACTGGGGGTGTATAGCCAGAAGGGGAGGGGCCTTACACTTTTTAGTGTAATTGCTTTGTGTGGCCTCCGGAGGCAGTGCTATACACCCAATCGTCTGGGTCTCCCAATAGAGCGCCGAAGAAAGTAGGTAATGCAAATGGCCAGGGAGAAAAACCCCGAGCAGAGCACCACGACAGAAAATTTTTCCACGTCATGTGATAGATCTTGGCGGACGTTGGTTTCCTAGCCTGTCTCATAGTGGCAATGACGTCTTGAGATAACCCTGGAGACGCTAGGATCCAGGACTCAATGGCCACACAGTCAGGTTGAGGGCCGCAGAATTCAGATGGAAAAACGGCCCTTGAGATAGCAAGTCTGTTCGGTCTGGTAGTGCCCACGGTTGGCCGACCGTGAGATGCCACAGATCCGGGTACCACGACCTCCTCGGCCAGTCTGGAGCGACGAGGATGGCGCGGCGGCAGTCGGCCCTGATCTTGCGTAACACTCTGGGCAACCGTGCCAGCGGAGGAAACACATAAGTGAGCTGAAACTGCGACCAATCCTGAACTAAGGCGTCTGCCGCCATAGCTCTGGGATCTTGAGACCGTGCCATGAACATTGGTACCTTGTTGTTGTGCCGGGACGCCATGAGGTCGACGTCCGGCACCCCCCAGTGGCAACAGATCTCCTGAAACACGTCCGGGTGAAGGGACCATTCCCCTGCGTCCATGCCCTGGCGACTGAGATAATCTGCTTCCCAGTTTTCCACGCCTGGGATGTGAACTGCGGATATGGTGGAGGCCGTGGCTTCCACCCACATCAAAATCCGCCGGACTTCCTGGAAGGCTTGCCGGCTGCGTGTGCCGCCTTGGTGGTTGATGTATGCCACCGCTGTGGAATTGTCCGACTGAATTCGGATCTGCTTGCCTTCCAGCCACTGCTGGAACGCTTTCAGGGCAAGATACACTGCCCGTATTTCCAGAACATTGATCTGAAGCGAGGACTCTTGCTGGGTCCACGTACCCTGAGCCCTGTGGTGGAGAAAAACCGCTCCCCACCCTGACAGACTCGCGTCCGTCGTGACTACTTCCCAGGATGGGGGTAGGAAGGATTTCCCCTTCGATAATGAAGTGGGAAGAAGCCACCACCGAAGGGAAGCTTTGGTCGCCTGAGAGAGGGAGACGGTCCTGTCGAGGGACGTCGACTACCTGTCCCATTTGCGTAGGATGTCCCATTGAAGGGGACGCAGGTGAAACTGCGCGAAAGGGACTGCCTCCATTGCTGCCACCATCTTCCCCAGGAAGTGCATGAAGCGCCTCAAGGGGTGTGACTGGCCTTGAAGGAGAGATTGTACCCCTTTCTGTAGTGACTGCTGCTTGATCAGCGGAAGCTTCACTATCGCTGAGAGGGTATGAAACTCCATGCCAAGATACGTCAGTGATTGGGCCGGTGTCAGATTTGACTTTGGAAAATTGATGATCCACCCGAAACTCTGGAGAGTCTCCAGGGCAGCGTCGAGGCTGCGTTGGCATGCCTCTTGAGAGGTGCCTTGATTAGCAGATCGTCCAAGTACGGGATCACCGAGTAACCCTGCGAGTGTGGGAGCGCTACTACAGTAGCCATAACCTTGGTAAAAACCCGTGGGGCTGTTGCCAGGCCGAACGGCAGTGCCACGAATTGCAGTTGTTTGTTTCCTATGGCGAAGCGCAAGAAGCGCTGGTGTTCTGGAGCAATCGGTATGTGGAGATAAGCATCTTTGATATCGATCGATGCAAGGAAATCTCCTTGGGACATTGAAGCGATGACGGAGCGGAGGGATTCCATCCTGAACCGTCTGGCTTTTACGTGTTTGTTGAGCAGTTTCAGGTCCAGGACCGGGCGGAAAGACCCGTCCTTCTTTGGGACTACAAACAAGTTGGAGTAAAAACCGTGGCTCTGTTGCTGGAGAGGAACAGGGATCACCACTCCTTCTACCTTCAGAGTGCGCAGCGCCTGCAGAAGAGCCTCGGCTCGCTCGGGAGGCGGGGATGCCTGAAGAATCGAGTCGGGGGACGAGAGGTGAACTCTATCTTGTAACCGTGAGACAGAATGTCTCTCACCCAGCGGTCTTTTATTTGTGGCAGCCAGGTGTCGCAAAAGCGGGAGAGCCTGCCACCGACCGAGGATGCTGCTAGAGGAGGTCGAAAGACAAGAGGAAGCCGCTTTGTTAGCGGCGCCTCCGGTGGTCTTTTTAGGACGTGACTTAGACCGCCATGCATCAGAGTTCCTTTGTTCTTTCTGAGACCTTTTGGACGAGGAGAATTGGGACCTGCCCTCGCCCCGAAAGGACCGAAACCTCGACTGCCCTCTCCTCTGTTGGGGTATGTTCTGTTTGGGCTGGGGTAAGGATGTATCCTTTCCCTTGGATTGTTTGATGATTTCATCCAAACGCTCGCCAAACAGCCTGTCGCCAGAAATTGGCAAACTGGTTAAGCGCTTTTTGGAAGCAGAATCTGCCTTCCATTCCCGTAGCCACAAGGCCCTGCGGAGTACCACCGAATTGGAGGCCGCAACCGCCGTACGGCTCGCAGAGTCCAGGACAGCATTAATAGCGTAAGACGCAAATGCCGAGGTCTGGGTGGTAATGGATGCCACTTGTGGCGCGGACGTGCATGTGGCTGCTTCAATTTGCGCTTGACCTGCTGAGATAGCTTGTAGCGCCCATACGGCTGCGAATGCTGGGGCAAAAGAAGCTCCGATAGCTTCATAGATGGATTTCAACCAGAGCTCCATCTGCCTGTCAGTGGCATCTTTGAGCGAGGCCCCATCTTCCACTGCAAGTATGGATCTAGCCGCCAGTCTGGAGATTGGAGGATCCACTTTGGGACACTGAGTCCAACCTTTAACCACGTCAGGGGGAAAAGGATAACGTGTATCCTTAAGGCGCTTAGAAAGAAGGGAATTTTGTTACTTACCGTAAATTCCTTTTCTTCTAGCTCTTATTGGGAGACCCAGACGATTGGGTGTATAGCACTGCCTCCGGAGGCCACACAAAGCAATTACACTAAAAAGTGTAAGGCCCCTCCCCTTCTGGCTATACACCCCCAGTGGGATCACTGGCTCACCAGTTTTAGTGCAAAAGCAAGAAGGAGGAAAGCCAATAACTGGTTTAAACAAGTTCTCTCCGAATAACATCGGAGAACTGAAAACCGTTCAACATGAACAACATGTGTACCCGCAAACAAACGAAAAATCCCGAAGGACAACAGGGCGGGTGCTGGGTCTCCCAATAAGAGCTAGAAGAAAAGGAATTTACGGTAAGTAACAAAATTCCCTTCTTCTTCGGCGCTCTATTGGGAGACCCAGACGATTGGGACGTCCAAAAGCTGTCCCTGGGTGGGTAAAGAAATACCTCATGTTAGAGCTGCAAGACAGCCCTCCCCTACGGGGAGGCAACTGCCGCCTGCAGGACTCTTCTACCTAGGCTGGCGTCCGCCGAAGCATAGGTATGCACCTGATAATGTTTGGTGAAAGTGTGCAGACTCGACCAGGTAGCTGCCTGGCACACCTGTTGAGCCGTAGCCTGGTGTCGTAATGCCCAGGATGCACCCACGGCTCTGGTAGAATGGGCCTTCAGCCCTGATGGAACCGGAAGCCCAGCAGAACGGTAGGCTTCAAGAATTGGTTCTTTGATCCATCGAGCCAGGGTGGCCTTAGAAGCCTGCGACCCTTTGCGCTTACCAGCGACAAGGACAAAGAGTGCATCCGAACGGCGCAAGGGCGCCGTGCGGGAAATGTAGATTCTGAGTGCTCTCACCAGATCTAACAAATGTAAATCCTTCTCATACCGATGAACTGCATGAGGACAAAACGAAGGCAAAGAGATATCCTGATTAAGATGAAAAGAGGATACCACCTTCGGGAGAAACTCCTGAATGGGGCGCAGCACAACCTTGTCCTGGTGGAAGACCAGGAAGGGAGCCTTGGATGATAGTGCTGCCAGCTCGGACACTCTCCGAAGAGAGGTGATCGCTACCAGAAAAGCCACTTTCTGTGATAGTCTAGAAAGTGAAACCTCCCTCAGAGGCTCGAAGGGCGGCTTCTGGAGGGCAACTAGTACCCTGTTCAGATCCCATGGATCTAACGGCCGCTTGTACGGGGGTACAATATGGCAAACCCCCTGTAGGAACGTGCGCACCTTAGGAAGGCGTGCCAAACGCCTCTGAAAAAAGACGGATAGCGCCGAGACCTGACCTTTAAGGGAGCCGAGCGACAAACCTTTTTCTAACCCAGATTGCAGGAAAGAAAGAAAGGTAGGCAATGCAAATGGCCAGGGAGACACTCCCTGAGCAGAGGACCAGGATAAGAATATCCTCCACGTTCTGTGGTAGATCTTAGCGGACGTGGGCTTCCTAGCCTGTCTCATGGTGGCAACGACCCCTTGGGACAATCCTGAAGACGCTAGGATCCAGGACTCAATGGCCACACAGTCAGGTTCAGGGCCGCAGAATTCCGATGGAAAAACGGCCCTTGGGACAGTAAGTCTGGTCGGTCTGGGAGTGCCCACGGTTGGCCGACCGTGAGCTGCCACAGATCCGGATACCACGCCCTCCTCGGCCAGTCTGGGGCGACAAGTATGACGCGGCTGCAATCGGATCTGATCTTGCATAGCACTCTGGGCAAGAGTGCCAGAGGTGGAAACACATAAGGGAGCCGGAACTGCGACCAATCTTGCACTAGGGCGTCTGCCGCCAGCGCTCTTTGATCGCGAGACCGTGCCATGAAGGTTGGGACCTTGTTGTTGTGCCGTGACGCCATTAGGTCGACGTCCGGCACCCCCCAGCGGCGACAGATTTCCTGAAACACGTCTGGGTGAAGGGACCATTCCCCTGCGTCCATGCCCTGGCGACTGAGGAAGTCTGCTTCCCAGTTTTCTACGCCGGGGATGTGAACTGCGCATATGGTGGAGGCTGTGGCTTCCACCCACATCAGAATTCACCGGACTTCCTGGAAGGCTTGCCGACTGCGTGTCCCCCCTTGGTGGTTGATGTATGCCACCGCTGTGGAGTTGTCCGACTGAATTCGGATCTGCCTTCCTTCCAGCCACTGCTGGAAGGCTAGTAGGGCAAGATACACTGCTCTGATTTCCAGAACATTGATCTGAAGGGTGGACTCCTGCTGAGTCCACGTACCCTGAGCCCTGTGGTGGAGAAAGACTGCTCCCCACCCTGACAGACTCGCGTCTGTCGTGACCACCGCCCAAGACGGTGGTAGGAAGGATCTTCCCTGTGATAATGAGGTGGGAAGAAGCCACCACTGCAGAGAGTCTTTGGCCGTCTGGGAAAGGGAGACTTTCCTGTCCAGGGATGTTGACTTCCCGTCCCATTGGCGGAGAATGTCCCATTGAAGTGGACGCAGATGAAACTGCGCAAACGGAACCGCTTCTATTGCCGCCACCATCTTCCCGAGGAAGTGCATGAGGCGTCTTAAGGAGTGCGACTGACTTTGAAGGAGAGCCTGCACTCCAGTCTGTAGAGACCGCTGCTTGTCCAGTGGAAGCTTCACTATCGCTGAGAGAGTATGAAACTCCATGCCAAGATACGTTAGTGATTGGGTCGGTGACAGATTTGACTTTGGGAAGTTGATGATCCACCCGAACGCCTGGAGAGTCTCCAGTGCAACATTCAGGCTGAGTTGGCATGCCTCTTGAGAGGGTGCCTTGACCAGTAGATCGTCCAAGTAAGGGATCACAGAGTGTCCGTGAGAGTGCAAGACTGCTACCACTGCCGCCATGATCTTGGTGAACACCCGAGGGGCTGTCGCCAGACCAAATGGCAGAGCTACGAACTGAAGATGGTCATCTCCTATCACGAAGCGTAGAAAGCGTTGGTGCTCTGTAGCAATCGGCACGTGGAGATAAGCATCTTTGATGTCTATTGATGCTAGGAAATCTCCTTGAGACATTGAGGCAACGACTGAGCGGAGGGATTCCATCCGGAACCGCCTGGCGTTCACATGCTTGTTGAGCAGTTTTAGGTCCAGAACAGGACGGAAGGAGCCGTCCTTTTTTGGAACCACAAAGAGATTGGAGTAAAATCCTCGCCCCCGTTCCTGAGGGGGGACAGGGATCACGACTCCTTCTGCTCTTAGAGAGTCCACCGCCTGCAGCAGGGCATCTGCTCGGTTGGGGTGTGGGAAGGTTCTGAAGAACCGAAGTGGAGGCCGAGAACTGAACTCGATTCTGTACCCGCGAGACAAAATGTCTGTTACCCACCGGTCTTTGACCTGTGACAGCCAAATGTCGCAAAAGCGGGAGAGCCTGCCACCGACCGAGGATGCGGAGGGAGGAGGCCGAAAGTCATGAGGTAGCCGCTTTGGAAGCGGTTCCTCCATTTGCTTTCCTGGGGCGTGAGTGAGCCCGCCAGGAATCTGAGCTCCCTTGTTCTTTCTGAGTCCTTTTGGACGAGGAGAATTGGGCCTTGCCCGAGCCTCGAAAGGACCGAAACCTCGACTGCCACTTTTTCTGTTGAGGTTTACTTGCTCTGGGCTGTGGTAAGGAAGAGTCCTTACCCTTGGACTGTTTTATGATTTCAGCCAATGGCTCACCAAACAGTCTGTCTCTAGATAATGGCAAGCTGGTTAAGCATTTTTTGGAACCAGCATCTGCTTTCCAGTCCTTTAACCACAAGGCTCTGCGCAAAACCACAGAATTGGCGGACGCCATAGCGGTACGGCTCGTAGATTCTAGGACAGCATTGATAGCATAGGTCGCAAACGCAGACATTTGCGAAGTTAGGGACGCCACTTGCGGCACTGCTGGATGTATGAAAGCATCCACCTGTGCTAAACCAGCTGAAATAGCTTGGAGTGCCCACACGGCCGCGAATGCTGGAGCAAACGACGCGCCGATAGCTTCATAGACAGATTTCAACCAAAGGTCCATCTG
Organism: Anomaloglossus baeobatrachus; assembly: GCF_048569485.1. Taxonomy (NCBI): domain Eukaryota; kingdom Metazoa; phylum Chordata; class Amphibia; order Anura; family Aromobatidae; genus Anomaloglossus; species Anomaloglossus baeobatrachus. The sequence continues at coordinate 189,377,247 of NC_134363.1, read as the reverse complement.
TCTGTCGTTGGCATCTTTAAGTGAAGCGCCATCCTCTACTGCGACTATGGATCTAGCCGCAAGCTTGGAAATTGGGGGATCCACCTTTGGACACTGGGTCCAGCGTTTGGCCACCTCAGAGGGAAAAGGATAACGGGTATCCTTAGAACGTTTAGAGAAACGCTTGTCTGGATGAGCGTCGTGTTTCTGGATCGATTCTCTGAAGTCAGAGTGGTCCAAAAAAGCACTTAATTTACGCTTGGGATACAGGAAATGGAACTTCTCCTGCTGTGCAGCTGCCTCCTCTGCAGAAGGGGCTGGGGGAGAAATATCCAACAGTCTATTAATTGCCGATATAAGGTCATTAACCATGGCGTCACCATCAGGGGCATCCAGATTGAGAGGGGCCTCAGGATTAGAATCCTGATCACCGTCCTCAGTCTCATCACAGAGAGACTCTTCTCGTTGAGACCCTGAGCAGTGTGATGACGTGGAGGGTCTTTCCCAGCGAGCCCGCTTAGGCTGCCTGGGACGGTCATCTGAGTCAGAGACTTCAGCCTGTGATGCTTGAGACCCCCTTGGAGCACGGATTAGTTCCAACTGAGGGGGACCGGAGAGCATAGACACAGCAGTGTCCATGGTCTGAGTAACTGGCCTGGACTGCAAGGTCTCCAGGATTTTTGTCATAGTCACAGACATTTTATCAGCAAAAACTGCAAAGTCTGTCCCCGTCACCGGGGCAGGGTTCACAGGCGTCTCTGCCTGGGCCACTACCACCATAGGCTCTGGCTGACGAAGTGCCACTGGGACTGAACATTGCACACAATGAGAGTCGTTGGAGCCTGCTGGTAGATTAGCCCCACATGCAGTACAAACAGTGTACACAGCCTGTGCCTTGGCACCCTTGCGTTTTGCGGATGACATGTTGCTGCCTCCTCAGAGCAGTACAGGGTGTCCAGCCAAGAAGCGACCTTACAGTGCAACTATATATATATATATATGGTACCAAGAAAAAAGTACACTAATATAACACTGAGGCACTAGTGGGGCCAGCACTAAAGTGCAGCTTACCGCCCGCTTAGGAGCGGGTGTGTGGGCGCCGAAATCCCTTTAGTCTGGGTCTCCCAGAGCCTGCTGCCTTTCCCCAGCCAGACCGCATGTGTAATGGCTGCCGGCGTCCTTGTGGAGAGGGGGGGCGGGCCCTGGGCGTATACAGACCAAGAGCGGGAAGCCTGCTTCCCACTGTGCCTAGTGAGAGGGCTGGAGCATGTAAATAAAGCTCCAGCCCTCGGCGCTGCCTATTGAGCAGCGTCTCTCCCCTACCCTGATTGACAGGGTGGGGGCGGGAACGAAGCGGCGCTAGGCCGCAGAAGCCGGGGGCTAAAGTTAGAAGCGCCGCCGCCGTAAAAGCGCGGTCGGCGCAAAGTCCCCGGCGCACCACAAGTCGCAGCTGCGCCGCCGCTCCAGGAGCGGTCGGCGCAGTAGTTCCCAACATGTAACGTCACTTAGCAAAGCTGCAGTGACCTAACCCCAGCGCACAGCGCTACTGTCCCCGGCGCACTACAACGCTCAGCAAGCCTTGAGAGTGTCCGTGCCTGCCGGGGACACAGAGTACCTGAAAGTTGCAGGGCATTGTCCCTGAACGGCACTCCCGCTCCAAATCCAGCAGGTTCTCTGGGTCTGTGGATGGAGCCCGGCCCCAGGGCTTGGGGGCCGGCAAGATCCCACTTCCACAGAGCCCTCCAGGGGATGTGGAAGGAAAACAGCATGTGGGCTCCAGCCTCTGTACCAGCAATAGGTACCTCAACCTTACAAGCACCACCGCGGGTGAGAAGGGAGCATGCTGGGGGCCCCATATGGGCCCTCTTTTCTTCCATCCGATATAGCCAGCAGCTACTGCTGACTACAAACAGTGGAGCTATGCGTGGATGTCTGACCTCCTTCGCACAAAGCAGAAAACTGGTGAGCCAGTGATCCCACTGGGGGTGTATAGCCAGAAGGGGAGGGGCCTTACACTTTTTAGTGTAATTGCTTTGTGTGGCCTCCGGAGGCAGTGCTATACACCCAATCGTCTGGGTCTCCCAATAGAGCGCCGAAGAAAAACGCTTATCTGGACAAGCATGGTGATTCTGGACTGCCTCTCTGAAATCAGAGTGGTCCAGAAACATACTCGGTGTACGCTTGGGGAACCTGAAACGGAATTTCTCCTGCTGAGAAGCTGACTCCTCCGCCGGAGGAGTTGAGGGAGAAATATCCAGCATTTGATTGATGGACGCAATAAGATCGTTCACTATGGCGTCCCCGTCTGGAGTATTAAGATTGAGAGCGCCCTCAGGATCAGAATCCTGATCCGCTGTCTCCGCATCATCAACCAGAGATTCCCCCCGCTGAGACCCTGAACAATATGATGTCGAGGGAAATTCTAAGCGAGCCCGCTTAGTCGGTCTGGGGCTGGGGTCTGTGTCAGAACCCTCAGCCTGGGATGTATGAGATACCCCGGGAGGACATTGTTGGTCCAACTGAGGGGGGCTAGGGAACAATGATTCAACAGAGTCCCTTTGCTGAGATACCGGCCTGGACTGCAAGGCTTCTAGTATCTTAGCCATAGTCTCAGAGAGTTTTGCAAACTCAGTCCCCGTCACCTGGACAGTGTCAACAGGTGGCTCCCCCTGGGCCCCTCTTAGCATAGGCTCCGGCTGAAGAAGTGCCACAGGGGCCGAACATTGCACACAATGAGGGTCAGTGGGACCTGCCGGCAGCTGGGTCGTACAAGCGGCGCAGGCAGCATAATAAGCCTGTGTTTTGGCACCCCTGCCTTTGTGGGCGCCATGCTATTGTTTTCCCTGAGTAACACAATAGGGTATATAGCCAGAATGAACTGTGCTCATACAGTGTAGAGTATATACTATAAACAAATCATGTATCAATACACTACAGCACCATGGGGCTAGCACCAACAGGTGCTGCTTACCACCCGCTTTAAAGCGGTTGTGAGGCCACCAGAGACCGTGTCTGGGTCTCCCAGGGTTTGTCCCTCTCTGCAGCGTCGGAGGAGCTGACAGGAATGGCTGCGGCGTCCTGACGAGAGGAGGGAGCCGTGGGCGTGGCCGAGAAAGTGCGGGAACTGGTGCCCGCACTGTGCACAGTGAGGGGGGTGGAGAATGGAAATCATACTCCAGCCCTCAGTGCTGCTCGTTCCGTGCAGCGTCCCGCCCTTCCCCTGCCTGTCAGGGCTGGGGGCGGGAGAAAAGGAAACTAGGCCGCAAGAAAGCCGGGGACTCGAGTATAAGCGTGGCCGCCGTAAACGCGCGGCCGGCGCCGAAGTCCCCGGCGAACTACAAGTCCCAGCCGCGCCGCAGTTTCCCATGGCAGCGGCGGTTAGCGCGTTAGCCCCTACATATAAACACACTCAGCGACGCTGAGTGTGTAATGGCACAGTTTAACCCGGTCAGCGCCGCGGTCCCCGGTGCACTAGCACACCCAGCAAAGCTGGAGTGTTGCTGTGCGCGGTCCCCACAGGGATACAGAGTACCTTCAAGTAGCAGGGCCATGTCCCTGAATGGTACCCGGCTCCTATCCAGCAGGCTCCACAGGAGTTGTGGATGAAGCACGGTCTCAGTGCCTGGAGACCGATAGGATCCCACTTCGCCCAGAGCCCTGAGGGGGATGGGGAAGGAAAACAGCATGTGGGCTCCAGCCTCCGTACCCGCAATGGATACCTCAACCTTAACAACACCGCCGACAAGAGTGGGGTGAGAAGGGAGCATGCTGGGGGCCCTATATGGGCCCACTTTTCTTCCATCCGACCTGGTCAGCAGCTGCTGCTGACCAATCTGTGGAGCTATGTGTGCAGGTCTGCCTCCTTCGCACAAAGCAATAAAACTGAGGAGCCCGTGGGAGCACGGGGGGTGTATAGGCAGAAGGGGAGGGGCTTAACACTTTTAAGTGTAATACTTTGTGCGGCCTCCGGAGGCATAGCCTATACACCCAATTGTCTGGGTCTCCCAATAGAGCGACAAAGAAATAGTATTAGTGTATACGGAATGTATTAGTGTATACGGAATGTATTAGTGTATACGGAATGTATTAGTGTATACGGAATGTATTAGTGTATATGGGATGTATTAGTGTATACGGAATGTATTAGTGTATATGGAATGTATTAGTGTATACGGAATGTATTAGTGTATATGGGATGTATTAGTGTATACGGGATGTATTAGTGTATACGGAATGTATTAGTGTAAACGGGATGTATTAGTGTATATGGGATGTATTCGGGGTAATGAAGGGAATTTTGTTACTTACCGTAAATTCCTTTTCTTCTAGCTCCAATTGGGAGACCCAGACGATTGGGTGTATAGCTACTGCCTCCGGAGGCCACACAAAGTATTACACTAAAAAGTGTAAGGCCCCTCCCCTTCTGCATATACACCCCCCGTGGATCACGGGCTGCTTCAGTTTTAGTGCAAAAGCAAGAAGGAGGAAAGCCAATAACTGGTTAAACAATTCAATCCGAAGGAACATCGGATAACTGAAACCATTCAACATGAACAACATGTGTACCCGAACAACCAAAAAAATCCCGAAGGAACAGGGGCGGGTGCTGGGTCTCCCAATTGGAGCTAGAAGAAAAGGAATTTACGGTAAGTAACAAAATTCCCTTCTTCTTCGGCGCTCCATTGGGAGACCCAGACGATTGGGACGTCCAAAAGCAGTCCCTGGGTGGGTAAATTAATACCTCAAGTTTGGACTGTAAAAACAGCCCTTCCCTACATGGAGGCAACCGCCGCCTGCAGGACTCTTCTACTTAGGTTGGCATCCGCCTAAGCGTAGGCATGCACCTGATAACGCTTGGTGAAGGTGTGCAGACTCGCCCAGGTAGCCGCCTGGCACACCTGCTGAGCCGTAGCCTGGTGCCGTAATGTCCAGGACGCACCCACGGCTCTGGTAGAATGGGCCTTCAGCCCTGATGGAACCGGAAGCCCAGCAGAACGGTAGGCTTCAAGAATTGGTTCCTTGATCCATCGAGCCAGGGTGGATTTGGAAGCCTGCGACCCTTTGCGCTGACCAGCGACAAGTACAAAGGGTGCATCCGAGCGGAGCAGGGGCGCCGTGCGGGAAATGTAGATTCTGAGCGCTCTCATCAGATCCAACAAATACAAATCCAATTCATATCGATGAACTGGATGAGGACAAAAGGCAGGTAAGGAGATATCCTGACTGAGATGAAAAGGGGGATACCACCTTAGGGAGAAACCCCGGAATCAGGCGCAGCACTACCTTGTCTTGGTGAAACACCAAGAAGGGAGCTTTGGATGACCGCGCTGCGAGCTCGGACACTCTCTGAAGAGACGTGACCGCTACCAAAAAGGCCACTTTCTGTGAAAGTCGAGAAAGTGAAACATCCCTCAGAGGCTCAAAGGGCAGCTCCTGGAGAGCAATTAGTACCCTGTTCAGATCCCATGGGTCTAACGGCCTCTTGTACGGAGGGACAATGTGACAAACCCCCTGCAGGAACGTGCGTACCTGAGGAAGTCGCCCTATGCGCTTCTGAAAGAATACAGACAGCGCTGGGACTCGTCCGTTAAGGGAGCCGAGCGACAAACCTTTTCCCAAACCAGATTGCAGGAAGGAAGGAAAAGTAGGCAATGCAAATGTCCAGGGAGACACTCCCTGAGCAGAGCACTAAGATAAGAATATCTTCCACGTCTTGTGGTGGATCTCGGCAGACGTCGGCTTCCTAGCCCGTCTCATGGTGACAATGACGTCTTGAGATAATCCTGAAGACGCTAGGATCCAGGACTCAATAGCCACCAGTCAGGTTCAGGGCTGTAGAATTCAGATGGAAAAAACGGCCCTTGGGACAGTAAGTCTGGCCGGTCTGGTAGTGCCCACGGTTGGCCGACCGTGAGATGCCACAGATGCAGGTACCACGACCTCCTCGGCCAGTCTGGGGCGACGAGGATGGCGCGGCGGCAATCGGAGCTGATCTTGCGTAGCCCTCTGGGCAACAGTGTCAGAGGGGGAAACACATAGGGTAGCTGGAACTGCGACCAATCCTGAACTAAGGCGCCTGCCGCCAGAGCTCTTTGATCGGGAGACCGCGCCATGAAAATCGGGCCCTTGTTGTTGTGCCGAGACGCCCTTAGGTCGACGTCCGGCCTCCCCCAGCGGCTACAGATTTCTTGAGACCCGTCCGGGTGCAGAGACCATTCCCCTGCGTCCATGCCCTGGCGACTGAGGAAGTCTGCTTCCCAGTTTTCTACGCCAGGGATGTGAACTGCGGATATGGTGTATGCTCTGTCTTCCACCCACATCAGAAGCCGCCGGACTTCCTGGGAGGCTTGCCGACTGCGTGTTCCGCCCTGGTGGTTGATGTATGCCACCGCTGCGAAGTTGTCCGACTGAATTCGGATCTGTTTGCCTTCCAGCCTCTGCTGGAAGGCTTGCAGGGCAAGATACCCTGCCCAGATTTCCAGAACATTGATCTGAAGGGTGGACTCCTCTGAAGAGAGTCCTTGCCCGTCTGAGAAAGGGGTACGTTCCTGTCTAGGGACGTTGACTTCCCATCCCATTGGCGAAGAATGTCCTATAGAAGTGGACGCAGATGAAACTGCGCGAAAAGGACTGCCTCTGCATGAGGCGTCTTAAGGGGTGTGACTGGCCTTGAAGGAGAGACTGCACCCCCGTCTGTAGTGAACGCTGTATGTCCAGCGGGAGCTGCACTATCGCTGAGAGAGTGTGAAGCTCCATGCCAAGATATGTCAGCGATTGGGTAGGTGTCAGATTTAACTTTGAAAAGTTTATGATCCACCCGAAACTCTGGAGAGTCTCCAGCGCCACGTTCAGGCTGTGTTGGCATGCCTCTTGAGAGGGTGCCTTGACAAGTAGATCGTCCAAGTAAGGGATCACAGAGTGACCCTGAGAGTGCAGGACTACTCCCACTGCTGCCATGAACTTGTGAAAAGCCGTGGGGCTGTCGCCAGACCGAAGGGCAGGGCTACGAACTGAAGATGCTCGTCTTCAATAACGAATCGTAGCCAACACCGGTGCTCTGGAGCAATCGGCACGTGGAGATAAGCATCCTGATGTCTATTGACGCTAGGAAATCTCCTTGAGATATGGAGGCAATGACGGAGCGGAGGGATTCCATCCGGAACCGCCTGGTTTTCACGTGCTTGTTGAGCAGGTTTAGGTCCAAAACGGAACGGAAGAGCCGTCGTTTTTTGGTACCCCAACCAGATTGGAGTAAAAACCGTATCTTGTTCCTGAGGAGGAACAGGGATTACCACTCCTTCTGCCTGCAGAAGAGCATCGGCTCGGTCGGGAGGTGAGGAAGTTCTGAAAATCTAGTCGGAGGACGAGAACAGAACTCTATCCTGTACACGTGAGACAAAATGTCTCTCACCCACCGGTCGTTGACCTGTGGCAGCTAAATGTCGCCAAAGCGGGAGAGTCTGCCACCGACCGCGGATGCGGAGAGAGAGAGCTGAACGTCATGAGGAAACCGCCTTGGTAGCGGTTCCTCCGGCTGCCTTCCTTGGGCGTGATTGAGCCTGCCAGGAATCTGCGCCTCTCTGAGCTTTTTGAGTCCTTTTGGACGAGGACAATTGGGACCTGCCCGAGCCTGGGAAGGACCGAAACCTCGACTGTCCCTTCCTCTGTTGGGTGTTGTTTGATCTGGGCTGGTGTAAGGAAGAGTCCTTACCCTTGGACTGTTTAATGATTTCATCCAATCGCTCACCAAACAGTCTGTCACCAGATAACGGCAAACTGGTTAAGCCCTTTTTTGGAAGCAGAATCTGCTTTCCATTCCCTCAACCACAAGGCTCTGCGTAAAACCACGGAGTTGGCGGACGCCACTGACGTACGGCTCGTAGAGTGCAGGACAGCATTAATAGCGTAAGTCGCAATGCAGACATTGCGAGGTTAAGGACGCCATCTGCGGCACAGATGTACATGTGACAGTGTCCACGTGCGCAAGACCAGCTGAAAAAGCTTGGAATGCCCATACGGCTGCGAATGCCGGAGCAACCGACACGCCGATAGCTTCATGGACAGAATTCAACCAGAGGACCATCTGTCTGTCAATGGCATCTTTAAGTGAAGTCCCATCTTCCACTGCAACTATGGATCTAGCCGCAAGCCTGGAGATAGGGGAATCCACCTTTGGACACTGGGTCCAGCGCTTGACCACGTCAGGGAGAAGAAGGGAATTTTGTTACTTACCGTAAATTCCTTTTCTTCTAGCTCCAATTGGGAGACCCAGACGATTGGGTGTATAGCTACTGCCTCCGGAGGCCACACAAAGCATTACACTAAAAAGTGTAAGGCCCCTCCCCTTCTGGCTATACACCCCCCGTGGGATCACGGGCTGATCAGTTTTAGTGCAAAAGCAAGAAGGAGGAAAGCCAATAACTGGTTAAACAAATTCAATCCGAAGGAACATCGGAGAACTGAAACCATTCAACATGAACAACATGTGTACCCGAACAAACCAAAAATCCCGAAGGAAACAGGGGCGGGTGCTGGGTCTCCCAATTGGAGCTAGAAGAAAAGGAATTTACGGTAAGTAACAAAATTCCCTTCTTCTTCGGCGCTCCATTGGGAGACCCAGACGATTGGGACGTCCAAAAGCAGTCCCTGGGTGGGTAAATGAATACCTCAAGTTTGGACTGTAAAAAACAGCCCTTCCCTACATGGAGGCAACCTCCGCCTGCAGGACTCATCTACTTAGGCTGGCATCCGCCTAAGCGTAGGCATGCACCTGAAAATGCTTGGTGAAGGTGTGCAGACTCGACCAGGTAGCCGCCTGGCACACCTGCTGAGCCGTAGCCTGGTGCCGTAATGCCCAGGACGCACCCACGGCTCTGGTAGAATGGGCCTTCAGCCCTGATGGAACCGGAAGCCCAGTAGAACGGTAGGCTTCAAGGATTGGTTCCTTGATCCATCGAGCCAGGGTGGATGTTGCAGCCTGCGATCCCTTGCGCTGACCAGTGACAAGGACAAAGAGTGCATCCGAGCGGCGCAGAGGCGCCGTGCGGGAATGTAGATTCTGGGTGCTCTACACCCGATCCAACAATGCAAAGCCATTACATATCGATGAAATGGATAAAAGGAAGGTAAGGAGATATCCTGATTGTGATAAAAAGGGGATACCACCTTAGGGAGAAACTCTGGGATCGGGCGCAGCACTACCTTATCTTGGTGAACACCAGGAAGGGAGCTTTGGATGACCGCGCTGCTAGTTCGGACACTCTCCGAAGAGACGTGACCGCTACCAGAAAGGCCACTTTCTGTGAAAGTCGAGAAAGTGAAAACATCCCTCAGAGGCTCGAAGGGCGGCTCCTGGAGAGCAATTAATACCCTGTTCAGATCCCATGGGTCTAACGGCCTCTTGTACGGAGGGACAATGTGATAACCCTCCTGCAGGAACGTGCGTACCTGAGGAAGTCGTACTAGGCGCTTCTGAAAGAATACCGACAGCGCTGCGACTTGTCCTTTAAGGGAGCCGAGCGACAAACCTTTTCCCAATCCAGATGCAGGAAAGGAGGAAAAAGGAGACAATGCAAATGGCCAGGGAGACACTCCCTAAGCAGAGCACCAAGATAAGAATAACTTCCACGTCTTGTGGTAGATCTTGGCAGACGTCGGCTTCCTAGCCCGTCTCATGGTGGCAATGACGTCTTGAGATAATCCTGAAGACGCTAGGATCTCGGACTCGATGGCCACACAGTCACGTTCAGGGCCGTAGAATTCAGTGGAAAAAACGGCCCTTGGGACAGTAAGTCTGGCCGATCTGAGAGTGCCCACGGTTGGCCGACCGTGAGATGCCACAGATCCGGGAACCACGACCTCCTCGGCCAGTCTGGGACGACGAGGATGGCGCGGCGGCAAGCGGAGCTGAGCTTGCGTAGCACTCTGGGCAACAGTGCCAGAGGTGGAAACACATAGGGTAGCTGGAACTGCGACCAATCCTGAACTAGGGCGCCTGCCGCCAGAGCTCTTTGCTCGTGAGACCGCGCCATGAAATTCGGGACCTTGTTGTTGTGCCGAGACGCCATTAGGTCGACGTCCGGCATCCCCCAGCGGCTACAGATTTCCTGACACCATTCTGGGTGCAGAGGCCATTCCCCTGCGTCCATGCCCAGGCGACTGAGGAAGTCTGCTTCCCAATTTTCTACGCCCGGGATGTGAACTGCGGATATGGTGGATGCTCTGTCTCCCACCCACATCAGAATCCGCCGGATTGCCTGGTAGGCTTGGCGATGCGTGTTCCGCCTTGGTGGGCGATGTATGCCACCGCTGTGGAATTGTCCGACTGAATTCGGATCTGTTTTCCTTCCAGCCACAGCTGGAAGGCTTGCAGGGCAAGATACACTGCCCAGATTTCCAGAACATTGATCTGAAGGATGGACTCCTCTGAAGAGAGTCCTTGACCGTCTGAGAAGGGAGACGTTCCTGTCTAGGGACGTCGACTCCCCAACCCATTGGCAAAGCATGTCCCATTGAAGTGGACGCAGATGAAACTGCGCGAAAGTGACTGCCTCTGCATGAGGCGTCTTAAGGGGTGTGACTGGCCTTGAAGGAGAGACTGCACCCCCGTCTGTAGTGAACGCTGCTTGTCCAGCGGAAGCTTCACTATCGCTGATGGAGTGTGAAACTCCATGCCCAGATATGTCAACGATTGGGTCGGTACCCGATTTAACCTTGAAAAGTTGATGATCCACCCGAAACTCTGGAGAGTCTCCAGCGCCACGTTCAGGTTGTGTTGGCATGCCTCTTGAGAGGGTGCCTTGACAAGTGGATCGTCCCAGTAAGGATCACAGAGTGACCCTGAGAGTGCAGGACTGCTCCCACTGCTGCCCTGAACTTGGTGAAAACCCGTAGGGCTGTCGCCAGACCGAAGGGCAGGGCTACGAACTGAAGATGCTCGTCTTCAATAACGAAACGTAGCAAACGCTGGTGCTCTGGAGCAATCGGCACGTGGAGATAAGCATCCTGATGTCTATTGATGCTAGGAAATCTCCTTGAGACATTGAGGCAATGACGGAGCGGAGGGTTACATCCGGAACCGCCTGGCCTTCACGTGCTTGGTGAGCAGTTTTAGGTCCAGAACGGAACGGAAAGAGCCACCCTTTTTTTGGCACCCCAATCAGATTGGAGGAAAAAACCGTGTCTTGTTCCTGAAGAGGAACAGGGATTACCACTCCTTCTGCCTGCAGAAGAGCATCGGCTCGGTGGGGGGGGGGAAGTTCTGAAGAATCGAGCCGGAGGACGAGAACAGAGCTCTATCCTGTACACGTGAGACACAATGTCTCTCACCCACCGGTCTGTGACCTGTGGCAGCTAAATGTCGCCAAGCGGGAGAGTCTGCCACCAACCGCGGATGCGGAGAGAGAGCTGAAAGTCATGAGGAGACCGCCTTGGTAGCGGTTCCTCCGGCTGCCTTCCTTGGGCGTGATTGAGCCCGGCCGGAATCTGAGCCCCTCTGAGCCTTTTGAGCCCTTTTGGACGAGGACAATTGGGACCTGCCCGAGCCTGGGAAGGACCGAAACCTCGACTGTCCCCCCAGGACAGCATTACTAGGGTAAGTCGCAATGCAGACATTGCGAGGTTAAGGACACCACCTGCGGCACAGATGTACATGTGCTCAAGACCAGCTGCGCAAGACCAGCTGAAATAGCTTAGAGTGCCCATACGGCTGCGAATGCCGGAGCAACCGACACGCTGATAGCTTCACAGACAGATTTCAACCAGAGGTCTATCTGTCTGTCAATGGCATCTTTAAGTGAATTCCCATCTCCACTGCAACTATGGATCTAGCCGCAAGCCTGGAGATTGGGGGATCCACCTTTGGACCCTGGGTCCAGCGCTTTACCACGTCAGGGGGAAGGGATAACGTGTATCCTTAATACGTTTGGAGAAAACGCTTATCTGGTAAGCGTGGTGTTTCTGAACTGCTTCTCTGAAGTCAGCGTGGCCAGAAAAGTACTCAATATACGCATGAGATACTGAAAAAGGATTTCTCCTGCTGTGAAGCTGACTCCTCCACTGGGGGAGCTGAGGGAGAAATATGCAACATTCCATTGATGGACGCTATAAGATCATTCACTATGGCGTCACCATCCGGTGTATCCGGATTGAGAGCGGTGTCAGGACCAAAGCCCTGATCAGCTACGTCTGCCTCATCAGACAGAGAGTCCTCCTGCTGGGACCCTGACCAGTGATGAAGCCGAGTGCCGCACCCAGCGAGCTAGCTTAGGCTGTCTGGGACTGTCGTCCGTGTCAGAGCCTACACCCTGGAATGCCTGGGACCCCCCCGGAGCACTGATTATGTTCCAAATGAGGGTGGCCAGGGAGCATTAATCAAGATTGCCCATGGCCTGTCTGGACTGCAAAGTCTCTATCCCATGACAATCTATCAGCCGAAACTGCAACTCCGTCCCTGTCCCTGGACAGGGTTCACAGGTGGTTTGTGCACGGCCAGCGCGGAAGTCCCCGGCGCACCACAAGTCCCAGCCGCGCCACAATGTAAAAAACACCCAGCAGCGGCCGGCGCGGCAGTTCCCAATACATAAAGTCACTCAGCAAAGCTGTAGTGAATAATAGCACGAGCGCTCCGCGCTGTTGCCCCCGGCGCACTAACACTCCCAGCAATGCTGGTGTGTGTGTGCGCGCTTGCCCGGGGACACAGAGTACCTTAATGTAGCAGGGCCTGTCCCTGACGATACTCAGCTCCATATCCAGCAGGTTCTCTGGGTCTGTGGATGGAGCCCGGTCTCAGTGCCTGGAGACCTGTAAGATCCCACTTCGCCCAGAGCCCTGAGGGGGGATGGGGAAGGAAAACAGCATGTGGGCTCCAGCCTCCGTACCCGCAATGGGTACCTCAACCTTAACAAACACCCGACAAAAGTGGGGTGAGAAGGGAGCATGCTGGGGGCCCCATATGGGCCCACTTTTCTTCCAACCGACATAGTCAGCAGCTGCTGCTGACTAAAAACAGTGGAGCTATGCGTGGATGTCTGACCTCCTTCGCACAAAGCTTGAAAACTGATCAGCCCGTGATCCCACGGGGGGTGTATAGCCAGAAGGGGAGGGGCCTTACACTTTTTAGTGTAATGCTTTGTGTGGCCTCCGGAGGCAGTAGCTATACACCCAATCGTCTGGGTCTCCCAATGGAGCGCCGAAGAAAAAAGGATAACGTGTATCCTTAATACGATTGGAGAACGCTTATCTGGATAAGTGTGGTGTTTCCGGATTGCTTCTCTGAAGTCAGAGTGGCCAGAAAAGTACTCAATATACGCTTGAGATACTGAAAAGGGATTTCTCCTGCTGTGAAGCTGACTCCTCCACCGGAGGAGCTGAGGGAGAAATATCCAACATTCCCTTGATGGACGCTAGAAGATCATTCACTATGGCGTCACCATCCGGAGTATCCGGATTGAGAGCGGTCTCAGGATCAGAGTCCTGATCAGCTACGTCTGCCTCATCATACAGAGAGTCCCGCTGGGACCCTGACCAGTGATGAAGCCGAGTGCCGCTCCCAGCGAGCTCGCTTAGACTGTCTGGGACTGTCGTCCGTGTCAGAGCCTGCGCCCTGGGATGCATGAGACCCCCCCGGAGCACTGATTTGTTCCAAATGAGGGCGTATCAACATTGCCCATGGTCCGTCTGGACTGCAAAGTCTCTAAGATGTTAGTCACAGTCACAGACCTATCAGCCGAAACTGCAAGTCCGTCCCTGTCCCTGGACAGGGTTCACAGGTGGTTCCTTTGGCCACCTCTAGCAGAGACCCCGGCTGACCAAGTGCTACAGGGGAGCATTGCACACAATGGGGACAGTGGAACCTGCCGTGTGGAACAGTATCACGTGCAGTACAAGCAGCATAGAAGCCTGTGCCTTGGCACCCTTTCTTTTTTGCTGCTGTTGTCTAGCCATCTAGAAGCATATAGCCAAGAATAGCGACCGTACAGTGCAATGTATAGCATACAAGCAGAAAGTACAAATGAACACTTCAGCACATGCAGTACAAGCAGCATAGAAAGCCTGTGCCTTAGCACCCTTGCTTTTTTGCTGCTGTTGTCTAGCCATCTAGAAGCATATAGCCAAGAATAGCGACCGTACAGTGCAGTGTATAGCATACCAGCATAAAGTACAAATGAACACTTCAGCACATGCAATACAAGCAGCCTAGAAAGCCTGTGCCTTAGCACCCTTGCTTTTTGCTGCTGTAGTCTAGCCATCTAGGCATAAAGTACAAATGGCATTAGTGGGGTCAGCACTTCAGGTGCTGCTTACCGCCCGCCCAAAGGCGGGTGTGTGGTCGCCCGAATCCTGTGACTGGTTGCCCAGAGCCTGTCTCCCTTCTCCAGCCCAGACTGCGTGCAGGAATGGCTGCCGGCGTCTTGTGAAGAGGGGCGGGCCGTGGGCGTGCCCCAGACAAGAGCGGGAAACTGGCGTCCCACTGTGTCCAGTGAAGGGGGCTGGAGAATGCAAAGCAGACTCCAGCTCTCGGCGCTGACTTTCTGTACAGCGTCCCGCCCCTCCCCTGACTGGCAGGGCTGGGGGCGGGAACGAAGCGAAAACTAGGCCGCAAAGCCGGGGACTCGAGTAATAAGCGCGGCCGTCCTATGTGCACGGCCAGCGCGGAAGTCCCCGGCGCACCACAAGTCCCAGCCGCGCCACAGTGTAAAACACCCCGCAGCGGCCGGCGCGCAGTTTCTAACACATAAATTCACTCAGCTAAGCTGCAGTGAATAATAGCACAAGCGCTCCGCGCTGTTGTCCCCGGCGCACTAGCACTCCCAGCAATGCTGGTGTGTGTGTGCGCGATGTGTACGGGGACACAGAGTACCTTAATGTAGCAGGGCCCTGTCCCTGACGATATCCAGCTCCATATCCAGCAGGTTCTCCGGGTCTGTGGATGGAGCCCGGTCTCAGTGCCTGGAGACCGGTAAGATCCCACTTCACCCAGAGCCCCGAGGGGGGATGGGGAAGGAAAACAGCATGTGGGCTCCAGCCTCCGTACCCGCAATGGGTACCTCAACCTTAACAAACACCCGACAAAAGTGGGGTGAGAAGGGAGCATGCTGGGGGCCCCATATGGGCCCTCTTTTCTTCCATCTGACATAGTCAGCAGCTGCTGCTGACTAAAAACAGTGGAGCAATGCGTGGATGTCTGACCTCCTTCGCACAAAGCATGAAAACTGAAGCAGCCCGTGATCCACGGGGGGTGTATATGCAGAAGGGGAGGGGCCTTACACTTTTTAGTGTAATACTTTGTGTGGCCTCCGGAGGCAGTAGCTATACACCCAATCGTCTGGGTCTCCCAATGGAGCGCCGAAGAAATAGTATTAGTGTATACGGAATGTATTAGTGTATACGGAATGTATTAGTGTATACGGGATGTATTCGGGGTAGTATAGTATTAGTGTATACGGGATGTATTAGTGTATACGGGATGTATTAGTGTATACGGGATGTATTAGTGTATACGGGATGTATTAGTGTATATGGGATGTATTCGGGGTAGTATAGTATTAGTGTATACGGGATGTATTAGTGTATACGGGATGTATTAGTGTATAAGGGATGTATTAGTGTATACAGGATGTATTAGTGTATACGGGATGTATTAGTGTATACGGGATGTATTAGTGTATACGGGATGTATTAGTGTATATGGGATGTATTCGGGGTAGTATAGTATTAGTGTATACGGGATGTATTCGGGGTAGTACAGTATTAGTGTATACGGGATGTATTAGTGTATACGGCATGTATTTGGGGTAATATAGTATTAGTGTATACGGGATGTATTAGTGTATACGGGATGTATTAGTGTATACGGGATGTATTAGTGTATATGGGATGTATTCGGGGTAGTATAGTATTAGTGTATACGGGATGTATTCGGGGTAGTATAGTATTAGTGTATACGGGATGTATTCGGGGTAGTATAGTATTAGTGTATATGGGATGTATTCAGGGTAGTATAGTATTAGTGTATACGGGATGTATTCGGGGTAGTATAGTATTAGTGTATATGGGATGTATTCAGGGTAGTATAGTATTAGTGTATATGGGATGTATTCGGGGTAGTATAGTATTAGTGTATATGGGATGTATTCGGGGTAGTATACGGGATGTATTCGGGGTAGTATAGTATTAGTGTATATGGGATGTATTCAGGGTAGTATAGTATTAGTGTATATGGGATGTATTCAGGGTAGTATAGTATTAGTGTATATGGGATGTATTCGGGGTGGTATAGTATTAGTGTATATGGGATGTATTCAGGGTAGTATAGTATTAGTGTATATGGGATGTATTCAGGGTAGTATAGTATTAGTGTATATGGGATGTATTCGGGGTAGTATAGTATTAGTGTATATGGGATGTACTGATGTATACGGGGTATTATTACAGTATACAGGGTGACTCTGCTGTTACCTTGAACACGGCTATTGCGTATGGATGGGGCAGGTTGTCCAGGACCACCTGCCGCTGTTGCCCATTGAAGTCGATCCTCTCTATGCGATCCATGTACGCCTCGGTCCAGTAGATCCAGTTCTCATCCACAGAGATACCATTGGGCCACTTAATGCCATCGGAGACGAGGTGCGTCACCCCTGATCCGTCCATCTCGCTCTTGTAGATCCCGTGCCGCTCGTCTCCCCAGTCTGTCCAGAACATGAACCTGCGGACGGAAACAAGGGAGGTGCTGTGTGTAAGGGACACTGTGTGTGTGTGTAAGGGGCACTGTGGGTAAGGGGCACTGTATGTGTGTGTAAGGGGCACTGTGTGTGGCGATATTAGGTGCTATAGACAGACCCTCACCCTTCTGCTTTGGAAACAGCAGAGCTGCAGTGTAAAGCATGGGAGCACCTCTGCGGACACTTAATTTCACTTTGTTGCATTGCATGAAATAAGTAGATTTTGGGTACTCACCGTAAAATCTCTTTCTTGGAGCCTTCATTGGGGACACAGGAAACCATGGGTGTATGCTGCTGGGACTAGGAGGTGACACTATGCAAATAAGAAAGATGGCTCCTCCCCCGCAGTATACACCCACTGACCGGAGCTGAGGAGATCAGTTTGTATAAAAGCAGTACGAGGAGAAGCTTGAAATCTATAACATTCCGGATCCATTGAAATCTTAGAAAAGGGCGGGTGCTGTGTCCCCCAATGAAGGCTCCAAGAAAGAGATTTTACGGTGAGTACCCAAAATCTACTTTTCTCTATCGCTTCATTGGGGGACACAGGAAACCATGGGATGTCCTAAAGCAGTCCCCAAGGGTGGGAAGAGAAAAACCCGAACACAGGGTTAGCAGAGACAAGATTCTGTGACCGGAACCTGGTCCTACACCCCGTAAGGAACCCCTACCCGGCCAGGGGCCGAAGTACAGGAGAAGAGTTAGAGTACTAGGGAGTACTAAGAACTAGTGTAAAATGCGTGTGCTGGTGAATAGGATGATCAGGGAGAAACTGCATCTTCTGAGGTCTGTACCTAAGAAAGCTAAGGATCTAAGGCGACTGACAGCAATAGGTCGGGCTAAGAGAGAAAGAACTCGACAGACCCTGGTACTACGTTTGAGAGTGTAAGAATGAGCGAAAAACTAGGGCACCTGGTAGAGGTAGGAGCCAGAAAGCGGAGGCCAAAGGAGCCTTGGCCCCTTATTGCCGCAGGATGACCAAAAGGGAAACCAACTGCCTAAAAGGTTGCAAGGGAGTCGGGATACTCGAGAAGCGTGCAAGGGGATTCCGCCATAGGGGAACCTGACCCGTTGGTTACACAGCACCCGAGGAAGTGATCTGACCCTAGTGGAAGAAACAGCCTGCGGACGGGTAAAATAATACGGGAGATAATTCTCCTGTGTATGGAAGGGGTTCAGAGAACCTGTGAGGTTCGGAGAAAAATGACAAGGTTAAGGAGCCAAAAGGAATTCCCAGGACCGATTTCCACTATGACGTGGCAGACAGGAGAAGGGAATCCGAGCATCTACAATGACGTCACTGGGAAAAACCTCGAACTCTGTAGTCGGGTACTGGGTGATCATTGCAGTGAATTATGGGAAGGAGAACCCCCATGGGGGAGGGCTCCTGAGAAAGACAAAAAGGCACAAGACCTGTGATGTATGACCTGAAGTGGGAGAAGGAAGACCCTTTCGAGGGGGACTTCAAGAAAGGGCTCGGACTATGTCGTCGGTTTAAGCGCTAGCCGACCAGGGGAGGGACGCCTATTCCTGGAAGGTGGCAAGGAAGATGGGAGAGTGACGGGAGAATGAAAAAAACCTTCTTAATATTATTATAAAACGAGTCATCACGTCATAACTAAAAGTGACGACGAGGGGAAGGAAATGAGCGAGAATATATGAGTCTAAACGGTCTGGCAGGAACTCTGCTTGAAAAGTGCAGGGATGCACAAGCGACTGAGACCAAGCGGTGGAGAGCGGACATGGAATCTGGTATGGCGGAGACTACGGAGAGATCTAGCATATCTCCAAGAGCCATCTACAATGGCTACGAGGGAAGTGAGGCAGACCCGGGACAGAGGAAAAGAAGACCCCTCTTGGCCTGAAACTGAGGCAGGTCATGTCTAGGTGTTGGCGAAGAGTGGTAGATCAGACGGGGACCACTCGCTGTAGTGTTGAGTGTTCGGGTGGAAACACCCAGTGGCCTGAGTAATCAGGGATCCCTGGAGGATTCTGTTGCGGAAAGAGGACAAAAGACAAACATTGGAACCTACAACCTGTCCGGAAGAGTGAGCCCAATGACTGGGCCATCAGGATACTAGAAGCCCCTTGGGGAGACTGGTCCTCCGTGGAATCGATGATTGGACGCTCCTGTGTCTGGTTCTTAACTTCATCTGTTGACTGAGAAGGGACTGAAGAATCTGAACTCTATCTGAAAGAGAGAAAATGTAAATAACGACCTATGGATTTGGATATGTACAGTACCTGGCCGGAACCCTAGTGGAGGGCGCAGCCAAGGCTGGTCTAAGCCAAAAAATAGGCGGATACCAGAAGTACTATGAACCGCCCGAGGAGGGTGGCAGGAAGTAAAAACGGACAACATGCTGGTTAGCAGACAGAGCTGTACCCTGCTTACCTCATTTGGGAACCAAAATGACTGCTGCTTCAAGAAACGACGGAGCCAACGTACGGTCAAGAGAGAAGAAGCCTTACCTCGTGGTTAGCCTACATGCATGTGCGAGGTAGGAGAAGGTCTCGAGTCACTGGAAAGCGACCAAAAGAGAGCTGCTGCTGTGCCGCGTCATGGGGTCCGTGCTCTCTGCCGGGGGCGAAGCACACGACTCTCCGGTTAAATGTTCGCGTGTAGCCTTACCTCAAGGTTACTCCAGACGTATGGATGCAGATCACTGGGAAGTGAGTAAATAGCTGGTGCAGGAAGGAAGGACAATGAACTGGTCCAAAGGACCCTGGCTTACCTCCAGGTCACCTGAATGGGTGGTTTGAAGTAGGAGAGAGCCCTGGGTCACT
This sequence comes from Anomaloglossus baeobatrachus, assembly GCF_048569485.1. Lineage (NCBI taxonomy): Eukaryota > Metazoa > Chordata > Amphibia > Anura > Aromobatidae > Anomaloglossus > Anomaloglossus baeobatrachus. Next base: position 189,357,760 of record NC_134363.1, on the reverse strand, counting down.
GGGAAGCAACCTACTGACAGTTGCAACCCTCCTGCATCATGGGGTCCCTGCAGAACCCAGTCCTCGCTTCAGTCGGAGATGAGGGATATAGCTGACCCACTAGGTGACTCAGTCTGTTCGAATCACTGGGTCGAGAGTAAAGAAACACATACCTGTTACAGTATCCAGGCTCTGGTGTGGAGAGATGCTAGCCCTTTGGGTAGCGGGCAGGATCATCGATCAGGAGTACTGGCACTGAATGCGACAGCTGCTGCCGTGCCGCCTCATGGGGCAGAGATGGATGGAGCTCTCGCCTCGGTCAGAGATGAGCGGAAAAGCCAGTTGCTGTATCTGGCCTCTGGTTCGGAGAAGTGCTGGCCCAAAGGCTAGTGGGCAGGCTCATCAAATCACTGTCCGCTGTAGTGTACAGGTGTATATAGAAACGCTGGCACACAAGATAGAGGTCACATGCAAGAAAACACTAGCACACCGCATGGTGGGTAGGTGCATCGAGATACACTGGATAGTGGATGCTGGCATGGCTCATCAAATCACTGTCACGCTGTAGTATACAGGTGCGTATAGCCAACAGGTACACGAGATAGGGGGCCATTCAAGAAGCACTAGCACACCGGATGGTGGGTAGGTCCCTAGAGACACTCTGGGTAGAGGATACTGGCACCCTGGAAGATGGACCGACATATAGAGACATTGGCACACAAGCAAGTGGACAGATTTGTGGAACTGTCAATCTGGATGCTGGACATGATGGTCTATATACAAAAAAATCTTTTGTCTGCAGAAACAGACAGGTGCGATTAGAGACCTGACCCCCCAAACCGTGGGTAGGTTCACACGACACTGGTACAGTGGTGTAAACATATGTCACAAACCACCGGGGGGGTCACTCAGAAGAAGGGAATTTTGTTACTTACCGTAAATTCCTTTTCTTCTAGCTCTTATTGGGAGACCCAGACGATTGGGGTATAGCTACTGCCCTCTGGAGGCCACACAAAGCACTACATTAAAAGTGCAAGGCCCCTCCCCCTCTGGCTATACCCCCCCCGTGGTATCACGGGTTCTCCAGTTTTAGTGCCAAAGCAAGAAGGAGGAAGCCAATAACTGGTTTAAACAAATTAACTCCGAATAACATCGGAGAACTGAAAAACCGTTCAACATGAACAACATGTGTACCCGCAAACAACAAAAAAACATCCCGAAGGACAACAGGGCGGGTGCTGGGTCTCCCAATAAGAGCTAGAAGAAAAGGAATTTACGGTAAGTAACAAAATTCCCTTCTTCTTCAGCGCTCTATTGGGAGACCCAGACGATTGGGACGTCCAAAAGCTGTCCCTGGGTGGGTAAATAAATACCTCATGTTAGAGCTGCAAAACAGCCCTCCCCTACGGGGGTGTCACTGCCGCCTGCAGGACTCTTCTACCTAAGCTGGCATCCGCCGAAGCATAGGTATGCACCTGATAATGCTTGGTGAAAGTGTGCAGACTGGACCAGGTAGCCGCCTGGCACACCTGTTGAGCCGAAGCCTGGTGACGTAATGCCCAGGACGCACCCACGGCTCTGGTGGAGTGGGCTTTTAGCCCTGAAGGAACCGGAAGCCCCGCAGAACGGTAGGCCTCTAGAATTGGTTCTTTGATCCATCGAGCCAGGGTGGCTTTAGAAGCCTGCAACCCCTTGCGCGGACCAGCGACAAGGACGAAAAGTGCATCGGCACGGCGTATGGGCGCCGTGCGGGAAATGTAGATTCTGAGTGCTCTCACCAGATCTAGCAAACGTAAGGCCTTTTCATACCGGTGAACCGGATGAGGGCAAAAAGAAGGCAAGGAAATATCCTGATTAAGATGAAAAGAGGATACGACCTTAGGAAGAAACTCCGGAATGGGGCGCAGCACAACCTTGTCCTGGTGGAACACCAGGAAGGGAGCCTTAGATGACAGAGCTGCCAGCTCAGACACTCGCCGAAGCGATGTGATCGCAACAAGAAACGCCACTTTCTGCGACAGCCGAGAAAAGGAAACTTCCTTCAGAGGCTCGAAGGGCGGCTTCTGGAGAGCAACTAGTACCCTGTTCAGATCCCATGGATCTAACGGTCGCTTGTACGGGGGCACAATATGACAGACCCCCTGCAGGAACGTGCGCACCTTAGGAAGACGTGCTAGACGCTTCTGAAAAAACACGGATAGTGCCGAAACTTGCCCTTTAAGGGAGCTGAGCGACAAGCCCTTTTCTAACCCCGATTGCAGGAAGGAAAGAAACTTGGGCAATGCAAATGGCCAGGGAGACACTCCCTGAGCAGAGCACCAGGACAAGAAAATCTTCCACGTTCTGTGGTAGATCTTAGCCGAATTCGACTTTCTAGCTTGTCTCATTGTGGCAACGACTCCCTGAGATAATCCAGCAGATGCTAGGATCCAAGACTCAATGGCCACACAGTCAGGTTCAGGGCCGCAGAATTCTGATGGAAAAACGGCCCTTGGGACAGTAAGTCTGGCCGGTCTGGCAGTGACCACGGTCGACCGATCGTGAGATGCCACAGATCCGGATACCACGACCTCCTCGGCCAGTCTGGAGCGACGAGTATGACGCGGCTGCACTCGGATCTGATCTTGCGTAGCACTCTGGGCAAGAGCGCCAGAGGCGGAAACACGTATGGGAGCTGAAACTGCGACCAATCTTGAACCAAGGCGTCTGCCGCCAGAGCTCTTTGATCGCGCGACCTCGCCATGAATGCCGGGACCTTGTTGTTGTGCCGGGATGCCATTAGGTCGACGTCCGGCACTCCCCAGCGGCGACAGATTTCCTGAAACACGTCCGGGTGAAGGGACCATTCCCCTGCGTCCATGCCCTGGCGACTGAGGAAGTCTGCTTCCCAGTTTTCTACGCCTGGGATGTGAACCGCGGATATGGTGGATGCTCTGTCCTCCACCCACATTAGAATGCGCCGGACTTCTTGGAAGGCTTGCCGACTGCGCGTCCCTCCTTGGTGGTTGATGTATGCCACCGCTGTGGAGTTGTCCGATTGGATTCGGATCTGCTTTCCTTCCAGCCACTGTTGGAAGGCCAGTAGAGCAAGATACACTGCTCTGATCTCCAGAACATTGATCTGAAGGGTGGACTCCTGCGGAGTCCACGTCCCCTGAGCCCTGTGGTGGAGAAATACTGCTCCCCACCCTGACAGACTCGCATCTGTCGTGACTACTGCCCAGGATGGGGGCAGGAAGGATCTTCCCTGAGACAATGAGGTGGGAAGGAGCCACCATTGTAGAGAGTCCTTGGCCGTCTGGGAAAGCGAGACTTTCCTGTCCAGGGACGTTGACTTCCCGTCCCATTGGCGGAGAATGTCCCATTGAAGTGGACGCAGATGAAACTGCGCAAAGGGAACTGCTTCCATGGCTGCCACCATCTTCCCTAGGAAATGCATGAGGCGCCGCAAGGGATGCAACTGGCCCTGCAGAAGAGATTGCACCCCTGTCTGTAGTGATCGCTGCTTGTCCAGCGGAAGCTTCACTATCGCTGCTAGAGTATGAAACTCCATGCCAAGATACGTTAGTGACTGAGTCGGTGATAGGATCGACTTTGGAAAGTTGATGATCCATCCGAAAGACTGTAGAGTCTCCAGCGTAGCATTCAGGCTGTGCTGACATGCCTCCTGAGAGGGAGCTTTGACCAATAAGTCGTCTAGGTAAGGGATCACCGAGTGTCCCTGAGAGTGCAAGACTGCTACCACCGCCGCCATGACCTTGGTGAAGACCCGTGGGGCTGTCGCCAGACCAAATGGAAGAGCTACGAACTGAAAATGGTCGTCTCCTATCACAAAACGTAGAAAACGTTGATGTTCTGTAGCAATTGGCACGTGGAGATAAGCATCTTTGATGTCTATTGAGGCAAGGAAGTCTCCTCTGGACATTGAGGCAATGACAGAGCGGAGGGTTTCCATCCGGAACCTCCTTGCGTGCACTTGTTTGTTGAGCCGTTTTAGGTCCAGAACAGGACGGAACGAGCCGTCCTTTTTTGGAACCACAAAGAGATTGGAGTAAAACCCTTGCCCTTGTTCCTGAGAAGGGACTGGGATAACCACTCCTTCCGCTTTTAGGGAATCCACCGCCTGCAGCAGAGCATCTGCTCGGTCTGGACGTGGGGAGGTTCTGAAGAACCGAGCTGGAGGACGAGAATTGAACTCGATTCTGTACCCGCGAGACAAAATGTCCGTCACCCACCGGTCTTTGACCTGTGACATCCAAATGCCGGAAAAGCGGGAGAGCCTGCCCCCGACCGGCGATGCGGAGGGGGGGGGCTGGAAGTCATGAGGTAGCCGCTTTGGAAGCGGTACCTCCATTTGCTTTTTTGGGACGTGTGTGAGTCCGCCACGAATCTGAGTTTCTTTGCGTCCTCTGAGTCCCTTTGGACGAGGTAAATGGTGTCTTGCCCGAACCTCGAAAGGACTGAAACCTCTGCTGCCACTTTTTCTGCTGAGGTTTGGATGTTCTGGGTTGTGGTAAAGAGGAGTCTTTACCCTTGGACTGCTTAATGATGTCAGCCAATGGCTCGCCAAACAGTCTATCTCTAGACAAAGGCAAACTGGTTAAACATTTTTTGGAACCAGCATCTGCTTTCCAGTCCTTTAACCACAAGGCTCTGCGCAAAACTACCGAATTGGCGGACGCCATTGAGGTGCGACTGGTAGATTCTAGGACCGCATTGATAGCGTAAGACGCAAACGCCGACATCTGCGTGGTAAGGTGCGCCACTTGCGGCACTGCTGGATGCATGATAGCATCCACTTTTGCTAAGCCAGCTGAAATAGCCTGGAGTGCCCATACGGCTGCGAATGCCGGAGCAAACGACGCGCCGATAGCTTCATAGACAGATTTTAACCAAAGGTCCATCTGTCTGTCATTGGCATCTTTAAGTGAAGCGCCATCCTCCACTGCAACTATGGATCTAGCTGCAAGTTTGGAAATCGGGGGGTCTACCTTTGGACACTGTGTCCAGCGCTTGACCACCTCAGGGGGGAAAGGGAAACGCGTATCTTTAGATCGTTTAGAGAAACGCCTTTCTGGGTGAGCGTCGTGCTTCTGGATTGATTCTCTGAAGTCAGAGTGATCTAACAAAGCACTCAATTTACGCTTGGGATAAAGGAAACGAAACTTTTCCTGCTCCGCAGCCGCCTCTTCTGCTGAAGGGGCTGGGGGAGAAATATCCAACAGCCTATTGATGGCTGAGATAAGGTCGTTTACCATGGCATCCCCATCCGGGGTATCCAGGTTGAGAGGGGTTCCAGGAGTGGATTCCTGATCGCTCTCATCAGACACATCACAGGGAGACTGATTGCGCTGAGACCCTGAGCAGTGTGAAGACGTCGAGGGTCTTTCCCAGCGAGCTCGCTTAGGGTGGCTGGGGCCATCATCTGAGTCATAATCCTCGGCCTGTGAAGCCGGGGACCCCCCTGTGGGCTGGATACATTCCAAGTAAGGGGGACCTGAGGACAGAGGCCTCGCCGTGCCCAGGGACTGAGCCCCATGCATAGATTGCAAGGTTTCAAGGATTTTTGCCATAGATACAGACATGTTATCTGCAAAAACTGCAAAGTCCGTCCCTGTCACCGGGGCAGAACTTACAAGCGTCTCAGCCTGGGTCGCTACCTCTCCCGACTCCGGCTGGCGAAGCAGCACCGGGTCGGAGCATTGCACACAATGGGGGTCATCGGAGCCTGCTGGTAGATTAGCCCCACATGCAGCACACGCAGTATACACAGCCCTTTTTGCCTTGGCCGCCTTGCGTTTTGAGGATGGCATGTTGCTGCTTCCACAGAGCGATCTGGGATATGCAGCCAGAAGCGCACCTCACAGTGCAAGAAATACAATATCTATATATCTGTACCCAGTACACTGATACACAGTGAGGCACTAGAGGGACCAGCACAGAAAAATCGCTTACCGCCCGCTTAAAAAGCGGGTGTGTGGTCGCCAGATAGCCCCTAGTCCAGGTCTCCCAGAGCCTTGCGTCCTTCCTCCAGCCAGGCATGCATGTAATGGCTGCCGGCGTCTCGAGAGAGGAAGGGGGGCGGGCCCTGGGCGTTCCTGGCCAAGAGCGGGAAGCCTGCTTCCCTCTGTGCCAAGTGAGAGGGCTGGAGCATGTAAAACAGGCTCCAGCCCTCGTCGCTGCTAGCGAACAGCGTCTCTCCCCTACCCTGAATGACAGGGTGGGGGCGGGAACGAAACGGAGCTGCCGGCGTCCTAGGCCCAAAAAGCCGGGGACTAAATTTATAACCGCCGCCGCCGTAAAAGCGCGGACGGCGGATCCCCGGCGCACCACAAGTCACAGCAGCGCCGCCCGGTCCAGAGGGGGTCGGCGCTGCGTTCCCAAACACAAACAATCCCCCAGTAATCTGTAGGGACACCAACTCCACGTTGCGGTCCCCGGCGCACTACAACACCCAGCCAGCCCGGAGTGTGTCTGTGCCTGCCGGGGACACAGAGTACCTGTATGATGCAGGGCCTGTCCCTGATCGTACTCCTGCTCCGAATCCATCAGGTTCTAATGGGTCTGTGGATGGAGCCCGGCATCAGAGCTGAGAGGCCGGCAGGATCCCACTTCCACAGAGCCCTACCAGGGGATGTGGAAGGAAAACAGCATGTCAGGCTCCAGCCCTGTACCAGCAATAGGTACCTCAACCTTACAACACCATCCAGGGGTGAGAAGGGAGCATGCTGGGGACACTATATGTGTCCTCTTTTCTTCCATCCGAAATAGTCAGCAGCTACTGCTGACTAAAATCTGTGGAGCCATGCGTGGAATGTCTGACCTCCTTCGCACACAAAGCTAAAACTGGAGAACCCGTGATACCACGGGGGGGGGTATAGCCAGAGGGGGAGGGGCCTTGCACTTTTAATGTAGTGCTTTGTGTGGCCTCCAGAGGGCAGTAGCTATACCCCAATCGTCTGGGTCTCCCAATAGAGCGCTGAAGAAATCCCCCGCGCTGGCTACCAGTACGTCACAATCGGGGGGTAACAAGTGGGGGTCACCCCTCCTTTATACCTCCCGACCGACAGACAGAGCACGTGACGCGCTCTCTAGCGCCCCTCTTATAGTCAGGCCAATTATGGAATTGCCCAACAATAAGCAAGGAGGCCGCTATACTACTTATGCCGATTATTGAAGGGTCCCCGGTGAGAGTAGGGTATATATTCCCCCGACCTCCGCGGGCGGAATATATAAAACCTCCCCGAATCTCACTGGCCTCCCCACAATAATCCTTGGCACAACTCGCTGCCACCAACCGCTTCACGGTAACTATTAGCCGAACACACAGACGTGGGATTCAAGATCGAGATAACAGAACAGCCCAAGATTAATTATATAATTTAATCAGCCTAAAGCACACTAGAAACTACAATATATACAATAGGGAATCTACAGAATATACATATGTCAGAGTACAGTTACAGATAAAGCATGGTTTACAAACAGGTATGCAATTCAATCAGTTACCTTGTGCGTCTGGCCACAGGGGGGCGCTGTAGACCAGGTTTCTAGGAACTCCCACAGATGTTTCCTGCACGTGACCCCCAGCGAAAGAACACTGGAAAATGGCCGAAGTAGGGTTATCAACCTGGGCAAATCCAGGTCCCCTCCTACCTTCGTGACCTCAGAGGGAGCACTGCTCCACCCCTGGCTGGAGTTATGGACAAAATCCACAACATGGAATATGGCCATAACTTGGCCTGGGAGCGTCGTAGGCGGACGCCAATGCTCTCATTGTGACAGTTATGAATTTAGCTACAGAATGAGAGGACTCATGACTTGTCTACTAGTTCCCCATTGGCTGATATCACGCCTGGGGTATTTCCCAAGCTCCCGCTCCCATAAAAAGGGTGTGCCAGCATCGTCCGCATGCGGAGACACCATTTTTATGGTTGCCATATTTATCGGAAATATGGCTTGCGAGATATGAACCATTTTTTACTGGAGTCGTTCTGTCTGGATACTTCCAAGCTTGCTAATTAGATAGCAGCTCCTACCACAGGGTCACGGCAGGGAGTCCTCCTGTGTCCATTGTTCCCACATCATCTCATCTCCATATCACAGGAGATGGCCATGGAGGTGTAACACCTTCACAGATGCTGGACATTGAGAACAAGAAGGGAGGGGGGCACTGCCAGGGAGTGATGAGCGATTATGACTGGAAGTCATAATTCATCTTCATATCCCGGGATTTGCCTCACACCTCCCCCCTTTTGAGGGCGCTAGGGGGCAGCACACTCCGGTGTTCCCCCGTGCGCCCGTCCGCGACCTCTCCTTGTCGGGACAGCCCGTCTGCGTTACCGTGGTCACGGCCCCTTTTGTGGCGAATGGTGAAGTTGTATTGCTGGAGCGCAAGGCTCCATCGCAACAATCGCCCATTCGTCCCAGAGACGGTGTGCAACCAGCTGAGGGGATTGTGGTCCGTCTCCACGATGAAGTGGCGCCCGTATAGATAGGGTTGCAGACGCTGCAGGGCCCACACTATGGCTAGGCACTCCTTCTCCATCGTGGAATAGGCCACTTCCCTTGGTAACAGCTTCCTGCTCAGGTACAAGACTGGGTGCTCTTGGCTCGCAGAGTCCACCTGGCTGAGCACCGCACCGAGGCCGAAGTCACTGGCGTCGGTCTGTACTACAAACGGCCGCGTGAAGTCGGCTGCCTGTAGCACGGGCGGGCTGGACAGGGCGTCCTTTAGGGCCTGGAAGGCTGTCTCGCAGTCCATTGTCCAATCGACTGCAGAGGGCAGCTTCTTCTTGGTGAGGTCCGTCAAGGGCTTTGCCAGGCTACTATAGCGTGGAACAAACCTCCTATAGTACCCAGCGGTCCCCAAGAAGGACATCACCTGCTTCTTGGTCCTGGGGGTGGGCCAGGATGCGATGGCCTCCACTTTCTCAGGCTCGGGCTTCAGTGTTCTCCCGCCTACCCGGTGACCGAGGTACTGGACCTCGCTCATGGCCAGCTGACACTTTCCCGGCTTGATGGTCAAACCTGCCCGGTGGATCCGCCTGAGCACCTGTGCTAGATGCTCTAGGTGGTCCTCCCAGGTGGGACTGAAGACGGCAATGTCATCCAGGTACGCGGCCGCGTACCCTTCAAGTCCCTTGAGCAGGGTGTTGACCATCCGCTGGAAAGTGGCAGGGGCATTCCTCATCCCGAATGGCATCACCGTGGACTCGTATAGTCCAAATGGGGTAATAAAGGCAGAGCGTTCCCTGGCCTTGCGAGTCAGGGGGATCTGCCAATATCCCCGGCTCAGGTCCATGATGGTCAGGCACTGAGCCCCGGCCAACTGATCGAGCAGGTCATCGATGCGTGGCATTGGGTACGCATCGGCGACCGTGACAGCATTGAGCCCCCTGTAGTCCACGCAGAACCGAGTGGTTCGGTCCTTCTTAGGGACGAGGACTACAGGCGAGGCCCAAGCGCTGTTGGATGCCTGGATCACCCCCAGCTTCAGCATCTCGTCAATCTCCTGGCGCATGTGTTGCTGCACCTCCAGGGAGACACGATATGCTGAACGCCGGATCGGGGGATGATCCCCAGTGTCCACGTGATGGACAGCCAAGTCAGTCCTTCCGGGCTGGTTGGTAAACAACCCCCGGAAGGGGAGGAGGGTGGCCCACAGCTGGGACCGTTGGTCCTCCAAGAGCTGGTGGCCAACCTCCACATCCTCAATGGATCCGCCGGCCCTAACCTGGGCTAGCATATCCAAGAGGGTTTCCGCTTCTCCCTCCTCGGGCAGGTTGCACACGGGGAGCGCACACGCCTCCCGCTCATGATGTGCCTTCATCATGTTCACATGGAAGGGCTTCCGCCTTCCACGGGCAGGGTCCAGGGTGACCAGGTACGTCACAGGGTTGAGCTGCTGGTACACGAGGTATGGGCCTTCCCAGGCTGCCTGAAGCTTGTCCTGTGGTACGGGGACCAGTACCCACACCTTTTGACCCACTTGGTAGGTCCTCTCACAAGCGTTCTGGTCGTACCAACGCTTCTGATCGGCCTGGGCTTGAGCCATATTGTCGTGTACCAGTTGCGTCAAGGCCTGCATTTTGTCCCGGAAGCGCATGACATACTCGATAACCGACACTCCAGGGGTGGCCAAATCCCCTTCCCAAGCCTCTTTCACCAGAGCCAGGGGGCCCCGCACACGTCGCCCGTACAGGAGCTCAAACGGTGAGAATCCTGTTGAGGCCTGTGGAACCTCCCGGTAAGCAAATAACAGGTGTGGGAGATACCGCTCCCAGTCACGCCCATGGGAGTCGACCAACATCTTAAGCATCTGCTTTAAGGTGCCATTGAACCGCTCGCACAGGCCATTAGTCTGTGGATGGTACGGGCTGGCCACCAGATGTCGCACCTGGACTTGCTTACAGAGGGCCTCCATCAGCTGGGACATGAATTGGGTCCCCCGGTCAGTGAGCATTTCCTGGGGAAAACCCACTCGGGAGAAAATCTCCAGCAATGCGGTGGCCACCTTGTCAGCCCGAATGGACGACAAGGCCACTGCTTCTGGGTACCGGGTGGCATAGTCCACTACCGTCAGTATGAAGCGTTTCCCGGAGCTGCTGGGGATGGCCAGCGGGCCGACCAGATCCACAGCCACCCTCCTGAAAGGCTCATCGATGATGGGCAGAGATACCAGTGGGGCTTTGGGGCGTGGCCCCGCCTTCCCCACTCTCTGACAGGTTTCACACGAACGGCAGTAGGCAGCCACATCGGCCCCCATTTTTGGCCAGTAGAAATGCTGGTTTAACCTGGCCTTGGTCTTAGCGATCCCTAGGTGTCCGGCCATCGGAATCTCATGTGCGATCTGCAACAACTCCGTCCGGAACGGATAGGGTACCACCAACTGTCGGTCCCTGGGCCACGCCTCCGGTGAACCCTGCTGGACCGTGGCCCGGTACAGCCGTCCTTGGTCCCAGACCACTCGCTCCGGGTCCGAGTCCGAGGGAGGCTGTGCCGCCTGCTCCTTAAGAGCTTTCAGGCTGTCGTCAGCTTCTAACGCTGCCTGAAACCCCTGACTAGATGTGGCCAGAATCGACGAGACTGTCACATCTTCAGTCAGTACCCCGGGACCTGTGTCCTGGCCTCCACCTGACTCGGCTGCCACTTGGTCAGAAGGGGAAGAGCTATCGGACCTCCGGGAGGCCCCTTGGCTTCCAGCACTCCCACTGCGGGTGACAGCGGCCACAGCCGCTGCGACCGTGGGTCGTGCCTGCTCCTCCTCCGTTCCTGACCAAGTCGCCGGTTCAGGCAGACCGACCTGGCTTCCTGACACCCCGGTTGTGGGGGAACCATGCACCGAGATCTTACCTGGGAGCACTTCCGCTCCTGGACCGGCCCCAATCTCACCTGCCTGTTCCCCTCCTGCAGCAACAGAACCCCGCTGTGAAATCTCTGGGGACCCCACATTTGCTGTGGTAGCCCCCACCCCACACACTGGTCCTCCCCCTGCAGCACCCTGCTCTCTGCTTATCCCTGCAGAGGGCAGCAGATCCCAGCTCACAGGCTGATTACTTGTAGAGGCATTGTCACACCTTTCTCTGACCCCCTCCCCTGTCACAGCTGCAGCTGTGTGTGTGTCTATGGTGTCTGTGCAAGCAGAAATATCAGAGTTCACTCCCCCCTCTCTCACATCATTCATAGATAACACATTAACATTGTCAGGAGTCATGTCCGTACTGGCTGAAGGTTCAGCCCTTGGTGGGGGCCCAAACTGGGAGGTTATCTGCCCCAAATCTGTCCCAAGTAGCACGTTTGCGGGGATCCGATCAGTTACCCCCACCTCCCTCACCCCTCGCCCTGCGCCCCAGTCCACATAAATGTCAGCAACAGGCAGCGCCGGGTCAATGCCTCCAATCCCGGAGACAGCGAGGGTTTTTCCAGGGATCAAGCCTTGGGGGGACACCATCTCAGGCCGCACCAGAGTCACCTCCGAGGCGCTGTCTCGCAGTCCTATGGTCACAGACCGGCCGACGGTGACAGGTTGGAAGCTGTCCAGGGACCTACCACCACCCCCACCCACACAATACACCTTGGGCGGCCCTTGGGACGGGGACGGAGCCGGGGCCTTGGGACGCTGAGGGCACATGGCCTTGAAGTGTCCAGGTAGGTTGCACTGGTGGCACCGTCTTGGCTCTGCCACGGGCCTGGAGAGGGGAGTTGAGGGGGACACCCCCTGCAGTCTAGGGGCAGGTGGGGCAGTCGCAGAATTCATCTTACCCCCTCTCCAGGTGCTGCTGGTGGCTGCTCTCCTGGCCTCAGGAGCCCGATTGTTGGTGTAGTCATCGGCCAGGGCAGCTGTAGCCGTGGACCCCTTTGGCTTCTGGTCTCGGATGAACTGGCGGAGATCCTCAGGGCAGTTCCACAAGAGTTGCTCCGTGATGAACAAGTCCAGGATCTCCGGTCCGGTGGAAAGCTGCAGGCCTTGGGTCCAGTGGTCGGCAGCTCGGGCAAGTGCCCGCCGGTGGTCAGCCCAGGAGTCCTTTGGTCCCTTTTGCAGGGTCCGGAACTTCTTGCGGTAGGACTCTGGAGTGAGGTTGTACTGTTGGATCAGGGCCCGCTTGATGGTGTCGTAGCCCTGATCTGCCTCAGCAGGCAAGTCCCCAAGGATATCCAGGGCCTTACCCCTTAGACGGGGGGTCAGGTATTTGGCCCACTGATCCTTGTCCAGATGGTGCTGCAAGCAAGTCCGTTCAAAAGCAGTCAGGAAAGAGTCCAAGTCTCCATCCTTCTCCAGCACTGGGAAGTCCTCAACACGGACCTTTGGAAGTTTGGTGTTTTGAAGGTCACATGTGGCTGATGAGGGCCGGAGCTGAGCTAGCTGCAGCTGGTAGTCACGGTCTGCCTGTCGCTCTCGCTCTCGCTCTTCACGCGCTGCCTGCCGCTCCGCAGCCTCACGCGCTGCTTGCCGTTCCGCAGCCTCAGCGTCACGCGCTGCTTGCCGCTCCGCAGCCTCAGCGTCACGCGCTGCCTGTCGCCCACGCTCGGCCATGAGTATCTCGTAGGTATCCCGGTCTCCAGCCATAAGCCTGGCCAAGGCAGCTTGAAGGAGGGCCTCTGCACCTCTCAGGCCGGAGGGATTGGCAAGTGGTGATCTGCGGCACGCTGCAGAGCCAGGTGATTCACTGTCCATTTCAGAGCGGAGGGCTGGCATCTGGCTCGTTGAGGACCCTTGGGTGAGCTGCTCCTCATCTTGTCCAGCAGTGCCAGGTTGTGCAATGTCCTCTGCAGAGCTGTTTTCTGGCGTCGAGCTCCTGGAGGACTCGTGGGCAACCTCCTCATTACTGTCCACAGCACCGTCCTCCCTCTCTTCGGCTCCTGCTTTAGCATTGGCCAGTTGCCTAGCTCTGCTCCTGGTGCCATCAGCCATTCTTGCAGACTTTTGGTCACTGACACAGAACTGACACCTGATGCCTCCACACACCTTACAGTATCTGCACTCTGACACTCTAGTGTTGAGCTAGTCTGAAGACCCCAGCAGCCACAGCTGCTGCAGGCAGTCTTTAGTGTCTGGGAGTATGGGTCTCACACTCACACACACTATTATCTCGATCCCACCGCTATGCCACCAATATGTCACAAACCACCGGGGGGGTCACTCAGAAATCCCCCGCGCTGGCTACCAGTACGTCACAATCGGGGGGTAACAAGTGGGGGTCACCCCTCCTTTATACCTCCCGACCGACAGACAGAGCACGTGACGCGCTCTCTAGCGCCCCTCTTATAGTCAGGCCAATTATGGAATTGCCCAACAATAAGCAAGGAGGCCGCTATACTACTTATGCCGATTATTGAAGGGTCCCCGGTGAGAGTAGGGTATATATTCCCCCGACCTCCGCGGGCGGAATATATAAAACCTCCCCGAATCTCACTGGCCTCCCCACAATAATCCTTGGCACAACTCGCTGCCACCAACCGCTTCACGGTAACTATTAGCCGAACACACAGACGTGGGATTCAAGATCGAGATAACAGAACAGCCCAAGATTAATTATATAATTTAATCAGCCTAAAGCACACTAGAAACTACAATATATACAATAGGGAATCTACAGAATATACATATGTCAGAGTACAGTTACAGATAAAGCATGGTTTACAAACAGGTATGCAATTCAATCAGTTACCTTGTGCGTCTGGCCACAGGGGGGCGCTGTAGACCAGGTTTCTAGGAACTCCCACAGATGTTTCCTGCACGTGACCCCCAGCGAAAGAACACTGGAAAATGGCCGAAGTAGGGTTATCAACCTGGGCAAATCCAGGTCCCCTCCTACCTTCGTGACCTCAGAGGGAGCACTGCTCCACCCCTGGCTGGAGTTATGGACAAAATCCACAACATGGAATATGGCCATAACTTGGCCTGGGAGCGTCGTAGGCGGACGCCAATGCTCTCATTGTGACAGTTATGAATTTAGCTACAGAATGAGAGGACTCATGACTTGTCTACTAGTTCCCCATTGGCTGATATCACGCCTGGGGTATTTCCCAAGCTCCCGCTCCCATAAAAAGGGTGTGCCAGCATCGTCCGCATGCGGAGACACCATTTTTATGGTTGCCATATTTATCGGAAATATGGCTTGCGAGATATGAACCATTTTTTACTGGAGTCGTTCTGTCTGGATACTTCCAAGCTTGCTAATTAGATAGCAGCTCCTACCACAGGGTCACGGCAGGGAGTCCTCCTGTGTCCATTGTTCCCACATCATCTCATCTCCATATCACAGGAGATGGCCATGGAGGTGTAACACCTTCACAGATGCTGGACATTGAGAACAAGAAGGGAGGGGGGCACTGCCAGGGAGTGATGAGCGATTATGACTGGAAGTCATAATTCATCTTCATATCCCGGGATTTGCCTCACAGGTGCGTAAAGAAACACTGGCGCACTGAATAGTGAGCCGGCTCGAGAGGACACTGGTACACCAGCGTAAACAAATGCGCGTAGTAACGCCGGCCCACTGAATAGCGGGCAGGATCCCAAAGGCACCTGTGTATTGGGGCAGACAGGCATGGCACAGACACTGGCACACTGGATAGTGGACAGGGACAGGGAAGCGCTGGCACGGAGATGTAGGCCAGTGTGTAGAGACGCTGACACACTGGATAGTGGACAAGCAGGAGGAAGACGCTGGCACACTGGATAGTGGGCAAGTACATGCAGACACTGGCACACTGGATAGTGGGCAAGTACATGCAGACACTGGCACACTGGATAGTGGGCAAGTACATGCAGACACTGGCACACTGGTGTAGACCATTGCAAGCGAAACACTGGCACACTGGGTAGTGGTCAGGCACATGGGAACACTGGCACACTGTATAGTAGACAGGTAAATGGAGACACTGGCACACTGGATACTGAACAGGCTGAGGTTGAAAAAGCGGACGGGTCAATGACCCTGTGGTAGGCGGGTATAAGACAGCAGAGGACATGAGGAACATTAACCCACCAATGGAGACCCTACGTGAGGAACACTGACACACTAGGTAGTGGGAACAGGAAAGTAGGCACAAGATACACAGACAGTGGAAGTGGATAGGACCACAGTACGCTGGAATACCCCTAGAAATGGAGTGCGTGTAGGAGATTGGCATCTCGCCCCTGTAGAAGTGGGGGGCTGTTAATATATAATATTCTATAGACATGCGCTGTGTGTCAGAGGGGGGACAGCTCATTGTAAGTGAACTGCACCCGGAATCCGGGGTAGGTGCTCCTGGAGTAATAACTACGGGAGAGCCGGTTTTGCGGTATGCTTAAGATTTTTTTTTTTTTACTTTGCAGTCTTGCAGGGACCGGGAGTAAAAAAGTGAGGCGAGTGGTGCTGGGCAGCCCGGAGCGGTGACTCTGCGGGGGCCCTGAGTCGCACTGGCTGCCTGCGGGGGGCGCTGAAGCTACGGCGGTGGGGCTACTTACCGAGCCGGGAGGCTGGAAGTGCAGGCAGTAGTGACGTTCCCCGGGAGTCTCGGCGCCGGGAAGTGACGTCAGGCGCCAGGAAAGAGGGGGGCAGCGGTTGCACAGGGGAGCAGGAAGAATTTGAAAAGCCCGCGCGCGCGGGCTGAATTCCCGGCTGGGGGCATGGCCAGGAGAGCGCGCGGACACAGAGGGCCGCAATGGAGCCGGGGCCTAAATTTTAAGGGTCGGCCGCCGGAGGAGACGCCGGGCCCTAAATTTTAAGGGTAGGCCGCCGGAGGAGATGCTGGGCCGCAATAGAGCCGGGGGCTAAATTTTAAGGGCAGGCCGCCGGAGGGGCCGCCGGGCCGCAATGGAGCCGGGGGCTAAAGTTTGAGGATAGGCCGCCAAAGGAGATAGTGGACGCCACGGCAGGGGGGCCGGTCGGGGGAACGCAGGGAGGCCACGGAACTGGGGAAATAACTACTGGGGGGCCTAAGGTGAGGGGTTCTAGGGGAGATATGGGACCCCCTGACCCAGGTGGAAAAGACTGTGGGGTTTCTATACCCGGGATCCCTCCCCATAACCCGGGACGGGGAAGAGGAGGGGGGAGTGGAGTACTTATCTGAGGTCCCGGCTTGTCTTGAGGTGATCCTGGATCCATCCTGGAAGGCGAGCGAAGACATCTCGACGGTCGTCCCGGGCATAGTCTAGGGGAGACCGGAAGGGTACCTCTCCATCCTGGGTACGGTCTTCGTCCTCCTACCCCACAATCAGGCACGGGAGCGAGAGAGTTTGGGGAGGGGGGCAAGGACCATCCGCCTGTCCCTCTGTGCGGATGCCCCCCAAACAGTCTTGAGAGTGTTAGGGGGGTAGGGTCCTGCCAGACAGACACGGAAGACAACAGTAGTGGCGGACGGACCCCACTTCTGTGCGACCGGTCTCTATGTGGGAGAGCAGGGTGAGCGATTACACCCTGTCGCCCGACGAGCTGTGTCTGAAAAACAAAGGGAAAACATTAATAAAAACACAACAATACAAACCTGAGGGGCTGAGAGCAGCCCCCAGTGTCCCACCTCCTCGGAAACTAAGCAAAAACTGGTCTCCCCAGCTCCGGTCAGTGGGTGTATACTGCGGGGGAGGAGCCATCTTTCTTATTTGCATAGTGTCACCTCCTGGTCCCAGCAGCATACACCCGTGGTTTCCTGTGTCCCCCAATGAAGCGATAGAGAAGAAGGGAATTTTGTTTACTTACCGTAAATTCCTTTTCTTCTAGCTCCAATTGGGAGACCCAGACAATTGGGTGTATAGCTTCTGCCTCCGGAGGCCACACAAAGTATTACACTTAAAAGTGTAAAGCCCCTCCCCTTCTGCCTATACACCCCCCGTGCATCACGGGCTCCTCAGTTTTAGTGCAAAAGCAAGAAGGAGGAAAGCTAATAAATTGGTTTAAAGTAACTTCAATCCGAAGAAATTTCGGAGAACTGAAACCATTCAAAATGAACAACATGTGTACACGAAAAAACAACAGCCCGAAGGGAACAGGGCGGGTGCTGGGTCTCCCAATTGGAGTTAGAAGAAAAGGAATTTACGGTAAGTAAACAAAATTCCCTTCTTCTTTGTCGCTCCATTGGGAGACCCAGACAATTGGGACGTCCAAAAGCTGTCCCTGGGTGGGTAAAATAATACCTCGTAATAGAGCCGTAAAACCGCCCTTTCCTACAGGTGGACAACCGCCGCCTGAAGGACTCGTCTACCTAGGCTGGCATCCGCCGAAGCATAGGTATGCACCTGATAGTGTTTGGTGAAAGTGTGCAGGCTCGACCAGGTAGCCGCCTGGCACACCTGCTGAGCCGTAGCCTGGTGCCGCAAAGCCCAGGACGCACCCACGGCTCTGGTAGAATGGGCCTTCAGCCCTGAGGGAACCGGAAGCCCAGCAGAACGGTAGGCTTCGAGAATTGGTTCCTTGATCCACCGAGCCAGGGTGGATTTGGAAGCCTGCGATCCTTTGCGCTTACCAGCGACAAGGACAAAGAGTGCATCCGAGCAGCGCAGGGGCGCCGTACGGGAAATGTAGATTCTGAGCGCTCTCACCAGATCTAACAAGTGCAAATCCTTTTCACATTGGTGAACTGGATGAGGACAAAAAGAAGGTAAGGAGATATCCTGATTGAGATGAAAGGTGGATACCACCTTAGGAAGAAATTCCGGAACCGGGCGCAGCACCACCTTGTCCTGGTGAAACACCAGGAAAGGAGCCTTGCATGACAGCGCTGCTAGCTCAGACACTCTCCGAAGTGATGTGACTGCTACTAGAAAAGAAGGGAATTTTGTTTACTTACCGTAAATTCCTTTTCTTCTAGCTCCAATTGGGAGACCCAGACAATTGGGTGTATAGCTACTGCCTCCGGAGGCCGCACAAAGTACTACACTTAAAAGTGTAAGGCCCCTCCCCTTCTGGCTATACACCCCCCCGTGGGAGCACGGGTCCCTCAGTTTTAGTGCAAAAGCAAGAAGGAGGAAAGCCAATAACTGTTTCAAAAACAAATTCAATCCGATAAACAATATCGGAGAACGTAACTTATCAACATGAACAACATGTGCACCCGAAAAACAAATACCCTCAGAAAAAACAGGGCGGGTGCTGGGTCTCCCAATTGGAGCTAGAAGAAAAGGAATTTACGGTAAGTAAACAAAATTCCCTTCTTTTTCGCTCCTAATTGGGAGACCCAGACAATTGGGACGTCCAAAAGCAGTCCCTGGGTGGGTAAAAGAATACCTCGCGATCGGGCTGTCAGGCAGCCCTTTCTTACAGGTGGGTCACCGCCGCCTGCAGGACTTGTCTACCTAGGCTGGCGTCCGCCGAAGCATAGGTATGCACCTGATAATGCTTGGTACAGGTGTGCAGACTCGACCAGGTAGCCGCCTGGCACACCTACTGAGCCGTAGCCTGGTGCCGTGATGCCCAGGACGCACCCACGGCTCTGGTAGAATGGGCCTTCAGCCCTGAAGGAACCGGAAGCCCAGAAGAACGGTAGGCTTCAAGAATTGGTTCCTTGATCCACCGAGCCAGGGTGGAATTGGAAGCTTGCGACCCTTTACGCTGACCAGCGACAAGGACAAAGAGTGCATCCGAGCGGCGCAGGGGCGCCGTGCGGGAAAAGTAGATTCTGAGTGCTCTCACCAGATCCAACAAATGCAAATCCTTTTCACATTGATGAACTGGATGAGGACCCAAAGATGGTAAAGTGATATCCTGATTGAGATGAAAGGAAGATACCACCTTGGGAAGAAACTCTGGAATTGGACGCAGTACTACCTTGTCTTGGTGAAACACCAGGAAGGGAGATTTGCAAGATAGCGCCGCCAGCTCTGACACTCTCCGAAGAGACGTGACCGCCACCAGAAAAGCCACATTCTGTGAAAGCCGAGAAAGGAAATCTCCTTCATAGGCTCGAAAGGTGGCTTCTGGAGAGCAATTAGAACCTTGTTCAGATCCCAGGGTTCCAATGGCCGCTTGTAAGGGGGAACGATATGACAAACCCCCTGCAGGAACGTGCGTACCTTAGGAAGTCGCGCCAGGCGCTTCTGAAAGAATACGGATAGCGCAGAGACTTGTCCTTTAAGGGAGCTAAGCGACAAACCTTTTTCCAACCCAGACTGCAGGAAGGAAAGAAAAATAGGCAATGCAAATGGCCAGGGAGAAACTCCCTGAGCGGAGCACCAAGATAAGAATATCTTCCACGTTCTGTGGTAGATCTTGGCGGAGGATGGTTTCCTAGCCTGTCTCATGGTGGCAACAACATCATGAGATAAACCTGAGGTCCCTAGGATCCAGGACACAATGGCCACACAGTCAGGTTCAGGGCCGCAGAATTCAGATGGAAAAACGGCCCTTGAGACAGCAAGTCTGGACGGCCTGGTAGCGCCCACGGTTGTCCTACCGTGAGATGCCACAGATCCGGGTACCACGACCTCCTTGGCCAGTCTGGAGCGACGAGAATGGCGCAACGGCAGTCGGACCTGATTTTGCGGAGCACTCTGAGCAACAATGCCAGAGGTGGGAACACATAAGGTAGTCGGAACTGCGACCAATCCTGAACTAAGGCGTCTGCCGCCAGAGCTCAGTGATCGTGAGACCGTGCCATGAAAACCGGGACCTTGGTGTTGTGCCGTGACGCCATCAGGACGACGTCCGGCATCCCCCAGCGGCGACAGATCTCCTGAAACACGTCCGGGTGAAGGGACCATTCCCCTGCGTCCATGCCCTGGCGACTGAGAAAGTCTGCTTCCCAGTTTTCCACGCCTGGGATGTGAACTGCGGATATGGTGGATGCTATGTTTTCCACCCACGTCAGAATCCGCCGGACTTCTTGAAAGGCTTGTCGAGCCACTGTTGGGAGGCTCGCGGAGCAAGATAGACTGCTCTGATTTCCAGAACATTGATCTGAAGGGTGGACTCTCTCTGAGTCCACGTACCCTGAGCCCTGTGGTGAAGAAACACTGCTCCCCACCCTGATAGACTCGCATCTGTCGTGACCACCGCCCAGGATGGGGGTAGGAACGACTTTCCTTTTGACAATGAGGTGGGAAGAAGCCACCATCGGAGAGAGTCCTTGGTTGCCTGAGAGAGGGAGAAATCCCTGTCGAGGGACGTCGACTTCCCGTCCCATTGGCGGAGAATGTCCCATTGTAGAGGGCGCAGATGAAACTGCGCGAAAGGGACTGCTTCCATTGCTGCCACCATCTTCCCTAGGAAATGCATGAGGCGCCTCAAGGAGTGGGACTGGTTCTGCAGGAGAGATTGCACCCCTGTCTGCAGAGAGCACTGCTTGCCCAGTGGAAGCTTCACTATCGCTGAGAGAGTATGAACTCCATGCCAAGATATGTTAGTGATTGGGTCGGGATTAGATTTGACTTTGAAAAGTTGATAATCCACCCGAAACTCTGGAGAGTCTTCAGTGCCACGTTCAGACTGTTTTGGCATGCCTCTTGAGAGGGTGCCTTTATAAGTAGATCGTCCAAATACGGGATCACGGAGTGACCCTGCGAGTGCAGGACAGCTACTACTGCTGCCATGACCTTGGTGAAGACCCGAGGGGCTGTTGCCAGCCCGAAAGGTAACGCTACGAACTGCAGGTGTTCGCTTTCTATAACGAAGCGTAGAAAACGCTGATGCTCTGGCGCAATCGGCACATGAAGATAAGCATCTTTGATGTCTATTGATGCTAAGAAATCTCCTTGAGACATTGAGGCTATGACGGAGCGTAGAGATTCCATCCGGAACCTCCTGGTTTTTACGTGTTTGTTGAGCAACTTTAGATCCAGGACGGGCCGAAAGGACCCGTCCTTCTTTGGCACCACAAACAGATTGGAGTAAAAACCGTGACCTTGTTCCTGAAAAGGAACGGAAGTCACCACTCCTTCCGCCTTTAGAGCGGCCACCGCCTGCAGCAGAACATCGGCTCGGTCGGGCGGTGGGGAAGTTCTGAAGAAACGAGTTGGAGGACGAGAGCTGAACTCTATCCTGTACCCGTGAGACAGAATGTCCGTCACCCAACGGTCTTTGACCTGTGACAGCCAAATGCCGCCAAAGCGGGAGAGCCTGCCACCGACCGAGGATGCGGAGAGAGGAGGCTGAAAGTCATGAGGAAGACGTCTTGGTAACGGTTCTCCCTGCTGTCTTTTTTGGGCGTGACTGAGTCCGCCAAGAATCTGAGCCTCTCTGATCCTTTTGAGTCCTTTTGGACGAGGAGAATTGGGACCTGCCTGAGCCTCGAAAGGACCGAAAACCAGACTGACCCCTCCTTTGTTGGGGCTTGTTTTGTCTGTGTTGAGGTAAGGATGAGTCCTTACCCTTGGAGTGTTTAATGATTTCATCCAAACGCTCCCCAAACAATCGGTCACGAGAAAAAGGCAAACTGGTTAAGCACTTCTTGGAAGCAGAATCTGCTTTCCATTCTCTCAACCACAGGGCTCTGCGCAAAACCACGGAGTTGGCTGACGCCACCGCCGTACGGCTCGTAGAGTCCAGGACAGCATTAATCGCGTAAGACGCGAATGCAGACATTTGAGAGGTCAATGGTGCCACCTGCGGGGCAGATGTACGTGTGACCGAGTCGACTTGTATAAGCCCAGCTGAAATAGCTTGGAGTGTCTTTAAGTGCCGCTCCATCTTCTACTGCAACTAAGGATCTAGCTGCAAGCCTGGAGATTGGAGGGTCCACCTTGGGACACTGGGTCCAACCCTTGACCACGTCAGGGGGAAAAGGATAGCGTGTATCTTTAAGCCGTTTAGAAAACCGCTTCTCAGGATAAGCGTGGTGTTTCTGGATTGCATCTCTAAAGTCAGAGTGGTCCAGAAAAGTGCTTAATTTACGCTTGGGATATCTGAAATGGAATTTCTCCTGCTGTGAAGCTGCCTCCTCCGCAGGAAGAGCTGGCGGGGAAATATCTAACTACCGAATTGGCGGACGCCATTGAGGTGCGGCTGGTAGATTCTAGAACCGCATTGATAGCGTAAGACGCAAACGCAGACATCTGCGAGGTAAGGGACGCCACTTGCGGCGCCGCTGGATGTATGATAGCATCCACTTTTGCTAAACCAGCTGAAATAGCTTGGAGCGCCCATACGGCTGCGAATGCTGGAGCAAACGACGCGCCGATAGCTTCATAGACAGATTTTAACCAAAGGTCCATCTGTCTGTCATTGGCATCCTTAAGTGAAGCGCCATCCTCCACTGCAACTATGGATCTAGCTGCAAGTTTGGAAATCGGGGGGTCTACTTTTGGACACTGGGTCCAGCGCTTGACCACATCGGGGGGGAAAGGAAAACGTGTATCCTTAGAACGTTTAGAGAAACGCCTTTCTGGATGAGCGTCGTGTTTCTGGATTGATTCTCTGAAGTCAGAGTGATCCAAGAAAGCACTCAATTTACGCTTGGGATAGAGGAAACGAAACTTCTCCTGCTCTGCCGCTGCCTCCTCTGCAGAAGGAGCTGGGGGAGAAATATCCAACAGTCTATTGATGGCTGAGATAAGATCGTTTACCATGGCGTCCCCATCCGGGGAATCCAGATTGAGAGGGGTTCCAGGATAAGACTCCTGATCACTCTCTTCAGACGCATCACAGGGCGACTGATTGCGCTGAGACCCTGAGCAGTGTGATGACGTTGAGGGTCTTTCCCAGCGAGCTCGCTTAGGGTGGCTGGGGCTATCATCTGAGTCATAATACTCAGCCTGGGAAGCCGGGGACCCCCTTGCAGTCTGGACTAATTCCAACTGAGGGGGATTAGAGGACAGAGACCTCGCCGTGTCCATAGACTGAGCCCCAGTCATGGATTGCAAAGTTTCAAGGATCTTTGCCATAGTCACAGACATTCCATCAGCAAAAACTGCAAAGTCTGTCCCTGACACCGGGGCAGGACTTACAAGCGTCTCAGCCTGGGTCACTACCTCTCCGGACTCCGGCTGGCGAAGCAGCACCGGATCTGAGCATTGCACACAATGGGGGTCTTTGGAACCTGCTGGTAGAGCAGCCCCACATGCAGCACACGCAGTGTACACCTAGCCTTGGCAGCCTTGCGTTTTGTGGATGACATGTTGCTGCTTCCTCAGAGCGATCTGGGGTATCCAGCCAGGAAGCGACCTTACAGTGCAAGAAATAACTAAATATATATATCTGGTGACACAGTACACCAATACACACTGAGGCACTAGAGGGGCCAGCTGAAAAGCCGCTTACCGCCCGCTTAAGAGCGGGTGTGTGGTCTCCCAAAGCCCCTCAGTCTAGGTCTCCCAGAGCCTTGCGTCCTTCCTCCAGCCAGACATGCATGTAATGGCTGCCGGCGTCCTGAGAGAGGAAGGGGGGCGGGCCCTGGGCGTTCCTGACCAAGAGCGGGAAGCCTGCTTCCCTCTGTGCCTAGTGAGAGGGCTGGAGCATGTAAATCAGGCTCCAGCCCTCCTCGCTGCCGTGAAACAGCGTCTCTCCCCTACCCTGATTGACAGGGTGGGGGCGGGAACGATCGGAGCTGCCGGCGTCCTAGGCCCAAAAGCCGGGGACTAGAGTTATAAACGCCGCCGCCGTAAAAGCGCGGTCGGCGTATCCCCGGCGCACCACAAGTCACAGCAGCGCCGCCCGGTCCAGTGAGGGTCGGCGCTGCGTTCCCAGAACACAAAGTCCCCCAGATAACTGTAGGAACACCAGCTCAGTGTACGGTCCCCGGCGCACTACAACGCCCAGCCAGCCCGGGGTGTGTCTGTGCCTGCCGGGGACACAGAGTACCTGTATGATGCAGGGCCCGGTCCCTGATGGTACTCCTGCTCGGCATCCACCAGGTGCTATGGGTCTGTGGATGGAGCCCGGCGTCAGAGCTTTGAGGCCGGCAGGATCCCACTTCCACAGAGCCCCCAAGGGGATGTGGAAGGAAAACAGCATGTGAGGCTCCAGCCCTGTACCAGCAATAGGTACCTCAACCTTACAACACCATCCAGGGGTGAGAAGGGAGCATGCTGGGGGCCCTATATGGGCCCTCTTTTCTTCCATCCGAACTAGTCAGCAGCTACTGCTGACTAAAATCTGTGGAGCTATGCATGGAATGTCTGACCTCCTTCGCACACAAAGCTAAAACTGGAGTACCCGTGATACCACGGGGGGGTATAGCCAGAAGGGGAGGGGCCTTGCACTTTTGGTGTAGTGCTTTGTGTGGCCTCCGGAGGGCAGTAGCTATACCCCAATCGTCTGGGTCTCCCAATAGAGCGCTGAAGAAATGGAATTTCTCCTGCTGTGAAGCTGCCTCCTCCGCAGGAGGAGCTGGCGGAGAAATATCTAACATCCTATTGATGGACGCTATAAGATCATTCACTATGGCGTCACCATCCGGTGTATCCAGATTGAGAGCGGACCCAGGATCAGAATCTTGATCAGTTACATCCGCCTCATCACCCATAGATTCGTCCCGCTGGGATCCTGACCAGTGAGACGAAGTTGAGGGCCCCTCATAACGAGCCCGCTTAGGTTGTCTGGGACTGTCGTCCGAGTCAGAATCGTCACCCTGGGGTGCATGTGACACCCCCGGAGCTTGGAAGTGTTCCAGCTGAGGGGGACCAGGGAGCAATGATGCCACAGTGTCCATGGTCTGAGTTACTGGTCTAGACTGCAATGTTTCAAGAATCCTTGACATGGTCATAGACAATCTGTCAGCAAAAGCTGCAAACTCCGTTCTGTCACCTGGACAGCATTCACAGGTGGTACACCCTGGGTCACGTCCAGCAGAGGCCCCGGCTGTGCAAGTTGCACAGGAGCCGAGCACTGCACACAATGGGGGTCAGTGGAACCTGCCGGTAGAGCAGCCCCACATGCGGTACAGGCAGTATATAATGTCTGTGCCTTGGCACCCTTGCGTTTTGCGGACGATATGCTGTTGCCTCCTTGTAATCTAGGAGGGTATATAGCCGAGAATCACCAGCGACCGTACAGTACAAAGTATTTGCAAACACAAAATACTCAGTATACAAATGGCACAAGTGGGGGTGAGCCCTTGAGGCTGCTTACCGCCCGCTGAACAGCGGGTATGAGGCCGTAGAATCCCGTGTCTGGGTCTCCCCGTCTCCCCTCTGCAGCTCAGCGTGCAGGCAGGAATGGCTGCCGGCGTTCTGTGAAGAGGGGCGGACCGTGGGCGTGCCACAAACAAAGAGCGGGAAACTGCGTCCTACTGTGCCTGGTGTGAGGGCTGGAGTATGTAAAAACGACTCCAGCCCTCAGCGCTGATGCTCTGTACAGCGTCTCGCCCTCCTCCTGACTGGCAGGTGCGGAGGCGGGAACGAACGAACTAGGCCGCAAAAAGCCGGGGACTGTAGTAATAAGCGCGGCCGTGATATATGCACGGCCAGCGCGGAAGTCCCCGGCGCACCACAAGTCCCAGCCGCGTCGCAGTCCCAGCGGCCGGCGCGACCGTTCTCCCTGAGTCTACCCACTCAGCTAAGCTGAAGTGAGGAAATGGCACAAGCGCAGCAGCGCTGTTGTCCCCGGCGCACTAACACACCCAGCAATGCTGCGGTGTGCGCGCGTATGCACGGGGACACAGAGTACCTTGACGGAGCAGGGCCATGTCCCTGACGATACTCAGCTCCATATCCAGCGGCTTCTCCAGGGGCTGCGGATGGAGCACAGTCTCAGTGCCTGGAGACCGGTAAAATCCCACTTCGCCCAGAGCCCTAATGGGGATGGGGAAGGAATCAGCATGTGGGCTCCAGCCTCCGTACCCGCAATGGGTACCTCAACCTTAACAAACACCGCCGACAGAAAGTGGGGTGAGAAGGGAGCATGCTGGGGACCCTAGTATGGGTCCTCTTTTCTTCCATCCGACATAGTCAGCAGCTGCTGCTGACTAAACAGTGGAGCTATGCGTGGATGTCTGACCTCCTTCGCACAAAGCAAAAACTGAGGGACCCGTGCTCCCACGGGGGGGTGTATAGCCAGAAGGGGAGGGGCCTTACACTTTTAAGTGTAGTACTTTGTGCGGCCTCCGGAGGCAGTAGCTATACACCCAATTGTCTGGGTCTCCCAATTAGGAGCGAAAAAGAAAACCACTTTCTGCGAAAGGCGAGAAAGAGAAATATCCTTCAAAGGCTCGAAAGGTGGCTTCTGAAGAGCCATCAGCACCCTGTTCAGATCCCAGGGTTCTAACGGCCGCCTGTAAGGAGGGACTATGTGACAAACCCCCTGCAGGAACGTGCGTACCTGAGAAAGCCTGGCAAGACGCTTCTGAAAGAACACAGAGAGCGCTGAGACTTGTCCCTTAAGGGAGCCGAGCGACAAACCTTTTTCCAATCCTGATTGAAGAAAGGAAAGAAAAGTGGGCAAGGCAAATGGCCAGGGAGAAAAACCCTGATCAGAGCACCAGGATAAGAATATCCTCCACGTCCTGTGGTAGATCTTGGCGGACGTTGGTTTCCTGGCCTGTCTCATAGTGGCAATGACCTCTTGAGATAACCCTGAAGATGCTAGGATCCAGGACTCAATGGCCACACAGTCAGGTTGAGGGCCGCAGAATTCAGATGGAAAAACGGCCCTTGAGACAGTAAGTCTGGTCGGTCTGATAGTGCCCACGGTTGGCCCACCGTGAGATGCCACAGATCCGGGTACCACAACCTCCTCGGCCAGTCTGGAGCGACGAGAATGGCGCGGCGGCAGTCGGACCTGATCTTGCGTAACACTCTGGGCAACAGTGCCAGAGGTGGAAACACATAAGGGAGTTGAAACTGCGACCAATCCTGAACTAAGGCGTCTGCCGCCAGAGCTCTGTGATCGTGAGACCGTGCCATGAATGCCGGCACCTTGTTGTTGTGCTGGGACGCCATTAGGTCGACGTCCGGCATCCCCCAGCGGCAACAGATCTCCTGAAACACTTCCGGGTGAAGGGACCATTCCCCTGCGTCCATGCCCTGGCGACTGAGAAAGTCTGCTTCCCAGTTTTCTACGCCCGGGATGTGAACTGCGGATATGGTGGAGGCCGTGGCTTCCACCCACATCAAAATCCGCCGGACTTCCTGGAAGGCTTGCCGACTGCGTGTTCCGCCTTGGTGGTTGATGTAAGCCACCGCTGTGGAGTTGTCCGACTGAATTCGGATCTGCTTGCCTTCCAGCCACTGCTGGAACGCTTTTAGGGCAAGATACACTGCCCTGATCTCCAGAACATTGATCTGAAGGGAGGACTCTTGCTGAGTCCACGTACCCTGAGCCCTGTGGTGGAGAAAGACTGCTCCCCACCCTGACAGACTCGCGTCCGTCGTGACCACCGCCCAGGATGGGGGTAGGAAGGATTTCCCCTTCGACAATGAAGTGGGAAGAAGCCACCACCGAAGTGAAGCTTTGGCTGCCTGAGAGAGGGAGACGTTCCTGTCGAGGGACGTCGACTTCCTGTCCCATTTGCGTAGGATGTCCCATTGAAGAGGACGCAGGTGAAACTGCGCGAAAGGGACTGCCTCCATTGCTGCCACCATCTTCCCTAGGAAGTGCATGAGGCGCCTCAAGGGGTGTGACTGACCTTGAAGGAGAGATTGCAACCCTGTCTGCAGTGACCGCTGTTTGTTCAGCGGAAGCATCACCATCGCTGAGAGGGTATGAAACTCCATGCCAAGATATGTCAGCGATTGGGCCGGTGTCAGATTTGACTTTGGAAAATTGATGATCCACCCGAAACTCTGGAGAGTCTCCAGAGTAGCGTTGAGGCTGTGTTGGCATGCCTCTTGAGAGGGTGCCTTGACAAGCAGATAGTCTAAGTAAGGGATCACCGAGTGTCCTTGAGAGTGGAGGATTGCCACCACTGCTGCCATGACCTTGGTGAAAACCCGTGGGGCTGTCGCCAGGCCGAACGGCAGTGCCAGGAACTGAAGGTGTTCGTCTCCTATGGCGAAGTGCAGGAAGCGCTGATGCTCTGGAGCAATCGGTACGTGGAGATAAGCATCTTTGATATCGATCGATGCAAGGAAATCTCCTTGGGACATTGAGGCGATGACGGAGCGGAGGGATTCCATCCGGAACCGCCTGGCCTTTACATGCTTGTTGAGCAGTTTTAGGTCCAGGACAGGACGGAAAGACCCGTCCTTCTTTGGAACCACAAACAAGTTGGAGTAAAAACCGTGACCCTGTTGCTGAAAAGGAACCGGGACCACCACTCCTTCTGCCTTCAGAGTGCCCACCGCCTGCAGAAGAGCATCGGCTCGCTCAGGAGGCGGAGATGTTCTGAAGAATCGAGTCGGAGGATGAGAGCTGAACTCTATCCTGTAACCGTGAGACAGAATGTCTCTCACCCAACGGTCTTTTACCTGTGGCAGCCAGGTGTCGCAAAAACGGGAGAGCCTGCCACCGACCGAGGATGCGGTGTGAGGAGGCCGAAAGTCATGAGGAAGCCGCCTTGGTAGCGGTACCTCCGGCGGTCTTTTTAGGACGTGACTTAGACCGCCATGAATCGGAGTTCCTCTGATCCTTCTGAGGCCTTTTGGCCGAGGAGAATTGGGACCTGCCCGCGCCCCGAAAGGACCGAAACCTCGACTGTCCCCTCCTCTGTTGGGGTATGTTTGGTTTGGCCTGGGGTAAGGATGTGTCCTTTCCCTTGGATTGTTTGATGATTTCCTCCAATCGCTCACCAAACAAGCGGTCGCCAGAAAATGGCAAACTGGTTAAGCACTTTTTGGAAGCAGAATCTGCCTTCCATTCCCGTAGCCACAAGGCCCTGCGTATTGCCACCGAATTGGCGGATGCAACCGCCGTACGGCTCGCAGAGTCCAGGACAGCATTAATAGCGTAGGACGCAAATGCCGACGTCTGAGAGGTTAAGGACGCCACTTGCGGAGCAAACGTACGTGTGACTGCGTCAATTTGCGCTTGACCCGCTGAGATAGCTTGGAGTGCCCATACGGCTGCGAATGCTGGAGCAAAAGACGCGCCGATAGCTTCATAGATGGATTTCAACCAGAGCTCCATCTGCCTGTCAGTGGCATCTTTGAGTGAAGCCCCATCTTCCACTGCAACTATGGATCTAGCCGCCAGTCTGGAGACTGGAGGATCCACCTTGGGACACTGAGCCCAGCCCTTGACCACGTCAGGGGGGAAGGGATAACGTGTATCCTTAAGGCGCTTGGAAAAACGCTTATCTGGACAAGCTCGGTGTGTCTGGACTGCCTCTCTGAAATCAGAGTGGTCCAGAAACATACTCGTTGTACGCTTGGGGAACCTGAAACGGAATTTCTCCTGCTGAGAGGCTGACTCCTCCGCTGGAGGAGCTGAGGGAGAAATATCCAACATTTCATTGATGGACGCGATAAGATCATTCACTATGGCGTCCCCATCCGGAGTATCTAGGTTGAGAGCGGCCTCAGGATCAGAATCCTGATCAACTACCTCTGCTTCATCATACAGAGAGTCCTCCCGCTGAGACCCTGAACAATGTGATGATGTCGAGGGAATTTCCCAGCGAGCTCGCTTAGACGGTCTGGGGCTGCGGTCCGTGTCAGAGACCTCACCCTGGGATCTATGAGACACCCCGGGAGCACATTGTTGTTCCAACTGAGGGGGACCAGGGTGCAATGATTCAACAGTGCCCATGGTCTGAGATACCGGTCTGGACTGCAAGGCTTCTAGTATCCTAGCCATAGTCTCAGAAAGTCTATCAGTAAAAACTGCAAACTCCGTCCCCGTCACCTGGACAGTGTTAACAGGTGGTTCCCCCTGGGCCACCCTTAGCAGAGGCTCCGGCTGAGAAAGTGCCACAGGGGCCGAGCATTGCACACAATGTGGGTCAGTGGAACCTGCCGGTAGTATAGCCGTACATGCGGCACAGGCAGCATAGTAAGCCTGTGCTTTGGCACCCTTGCTTTTTGCGGACGACATGCTGTTGTCTCCTCTGAGCAATCCAGGAGGGTATATAGCCAAAAATCAACAGTGCGACCATACAGTGTAAAGTATAGCCTATAATCATTTAATCTATAAGTACACTTCTGCACAAGTGGGGCCAGCACCTCAGGTGCTGCTTACCGCCCGCTCAAAGCGGTTGTGTGATCACCAGAATCCCTGCCTGGGTCTCCCAGAGCTTGTCTCTCCTCTCCAGCGTCAGAAGAGCTGACAGGAATGGCTGCCGGCGTCCTGTGGAGAGGAGGGGGCCGTGGGCGTGCCCTAGAAAGTGCGGGAATCTGGTGTCCCACTGTGCACAGTGAGGGGGGTGGAGTATGCAAAGCATGTTCCAGCCCTCAGCGCTGACGTCCTGTGCAGCGTCCCGCCCTTCCCCTGACTGGAAGGCCTGGGGGCGGGAAAAAAGTGAGACTAGGCCGCAAAAGCCGGGGACTAAAGTTATAAGCGCGGCCGGCGTATAAGCGCGGTCGGCGCGGTACTCCCCGGCGCACTAACACTCCCAGCCGCGCTGCAGTGTGAAATGGCAGCGCGCGGTCAGCGCGGTAGTCCCCAGTAAACTAACACACCCAGCCACGCTGCAGTGTGTCATGGCACAAGCGCGGTCAGCGCTGCGGTCCCCGGCGCACTAACACACCCAGCAATGCTGCAGTGTTTCTGTGCGCGGTCCCCACGGGGACACAGAGTACCTCAAAGTAGCAGGGCCTTGTCCCTGACGATACTCGGCTCCTTGTCCAGCAGAGTCCCCAGGGGCTGTGGATGGAGCACGGTCTCAGTTCCTGGAGACCGATTAGGATCCCACTTCACCCAGAGCCCTAAAGGGATGGGGAAGGAATCAGCATGTGGGCTCCAGCCTCCGTACCCGCAATGGATACCTCAACCTTAACAACACCGCCGACAAGAGTGGGGTGAGAAGGGAGCATGCTGGGGGCCCTAGTATGGGCCCTCTTTTCTTCCATCCGACATAGTCAGCAGCTGCTGCTGACTAAGATGTGGAGCTATGCGTGGATGTCAGCCTCCTCCGCACAAAGCATGTAAACTGAGGAGCCCGTGATGCACGGGGGGTATATAGGCAGAAGGGGAGGGGCTTTACACTTTTAAGTGTAATACTTTGTGTGGCCTCCGGAGGCAGAAGCTATACACTTAATTGTCTGGGTCTCCCAATGGAGCGACAAAGAAAAATGTTTTGCCTCAGACTTCCCTTACAGAGCAGAGCTGCAGTGTAAAGCAGAGAGGTGATAATCTCATTAGTGTCAGGATATTGCACTACTTAGATGCTAATGTCCAGCTGTGACGGAGGAACGGGCCAAGACGAGGACAGATCTACAGAAGCCGACTGTGCACTCACCCTTCCTTAGGCACCAAAGCGAGGGCACGCGGGCGCTCCAGGACCGAGGAGTTCAGAATGGTCAGACGTAAGTCTCCATCAGGGTTGGCGACCTGCAAAACCAAAATGTGCAGAATCACCGGCCTCATGTATAGGGGAAACAGTCAGCAAGACAGCACAGACATCCACTAACAGCTGAGCACCGTAATACAACAGCAGAGTCCTGCTCTGAGGCTGCAGAATAGCGAGTGCAGCTCTGGAGTATAATACAGGAGGTAACTCAGGATCAGTAATGTAATGTATGTACACAATGACTGCACCAGCAGAATAGTGAGTGCAGCTCTGGAGTATAATACAGGAGGTAACTCAGGATCAGTAATGTAATGTATGTACACAGTGACTCCCCCAGCAGAATAGCGAGTGCAGCTCTGGAGTATAATACAGGAGGTAACTCAGGATCAGTAATGTAATGTATGTACACAGTGACTGCACCAGCAGAATAGTGAGTGCAGCTCTGGAGTATAATACAGGAGGTAACTCAGGATCAGTAATGTAATGTATGTACACAGTGACTGCACCAGCAGAATAGTGAGTGCAGCTCTGGAGTATAATACAGGAGGTAACTCAGGATCAGTAATGTAATGTATGTACACAGTGACTCCCCCAGCAGAATAGCGAGTGCAGCTCTGGAGTATAATACAGGAGGTAACTCAGGATCAGTAATGTAATGTATGTACACAGTGACTGCACCAGCAGAATAGTGAGTGCAGCTCTGGAGTATAATACAGGAGGTAACTCAGGATCAGTAATGTAATGTATGTACACAGTGACTGCACCAGCAGAATAGTGAGTGCAGCTCTGGAGTATAATACAGGAGGTAACTCAGGATCAGTAATGTAATGAATGTACATAGTGGCTGCACCTGCAGAATAGTGAGTGCAGCTCTGGAGTATAATACAGGAGGTAACTCAGGATCAGTAATGTAATGTATGTACACAGTGACTGCACCAGCAGAATAGCAAGTGCAGCTCTGGAGTATAATACAGGAGGTAACTCAGGATCAGTAATGTAATGTATGTAGACAGTGACTGCACCAGCAGAATAGTGAGTGCAGCTCTGGAGTATAATACAGGAGGTAACTCAGGATCAGTAATGTAATGTATGTACACAGTGACTGCACCAGCAGAATAGTGAGTGCAGCTCTGGAGTATAATACAGGAGGTAACTCAGGATCAGTAATGTAATGTATGTACACAGTGACTGCACCAGCAGAATAGTGAGTGCAGCTCTGGAGTATAATACAGGAGGTAACTCAGGATCAGTAATGAAATGTATGTACACAGTGACTGCACCAGCAGAATAGTGAGTGCAGCTCTGGAGTATAATACAGGAGGTAACTCAGGATCAGTAATGTAATGTATGTACACAGTGACTGCACCAGCAGAATATTGAGTGCAGCTCTGGAGTATAACACAGGAGGTAACTGTGGATCAGTAATGTAATGAATGTACATAGTGGCTGCACCTGCAGAATAGTGAGTGCAGCTCTGGAGTATAATACAGGAGGTAACTCAGGATGTGTAATGTATGTACACAGTGACTGCACCAGCAGAATAGTGAGTGCAGCTCTGGAGTATAATACAGGAGGCAACTCAGGATCAGTAATGTATGTACACAGTGACTGCACCCGCAGAATAGTGAGTGCAGCTCTGGAGTATAATACAGGAGGCAACTCAGGATCAGTAATGTATTTACACAGTGACTGCACCCGCAGAATAGTGAGTGCAGCTCTGGAGTATAATACAGGAGGCAACTCAGGATCAGTAATGTATGTACACAGTGACTGCACCAGCAGAATAGTGAGTGCAGCTCTGGGGTATAATACAGGAGGTAACTCAGGATCAGTAATGTAATGTATGTAGACAGTGACTGCACCAGCAGAATAGTGAGTGCAGCTCTGGAGTATAATACAGGAGGTAACTCAGGATGTGTAATGTATGTACACAGTGACTGCACCAGCAGAATAGTGAGTGCAGCTCTGGAGTATAATACAGGAGGCAACTCAGGATCAGTAATGTATGTACACAGTGACTGCACCCGCAGAATAGTGAGTGCAGCTCTGGAGTATAATACAGGAGGCAACTCAGGATCAGTAATGTATGTACACAGTGACTGCACCAGCAGAATAGTGAGTGCAGCTCTGGAGTATAATACAGGAGGTAACTCAGGATCAGTAATGTATGTACACAGTGACTGCACCAGCAGAATAGTGAGTGCAGCTCTGGAGTATAATACAGGATGTCACTTCGTACCTCAATTTTTTTAATTCCAGCATCAACCCAATACAGCAGTTGGCTCAGGGGGTCAAACGCCAAGGACTCCACAGTCTCCAGGCCGCTTTTCACAAGGACTTCTTGCCCGGAGCTGCCATTCAGACACAGTCGCTGTGGGAATGGAAACACACGGTGACGTCCTTGCGGTTATTACGTCCTGGCGTGGCACATTCGGTGACCGGGGCAGTGGTGGTTTCGGCGTTACCTGTATGATGTCCAGGGTGACGTCGGCCCAATATAAACAGTTACTTTCATAGTCGAAGTCCAAGGCTACAGCCCCCCGCAGACCCTTCAGCGGCAGCTCCTCGCTGACCCCCGAGGACAGGTCGTGCCGGTAGATGGCGTTCCTCATGGCGTATAAAACAAATTCATTCTCCTCTGTAGGATGAAGGATGGAAGGGACATGAGACGCCCGTCACATGGGACGACAAGGTGCGACGGGGACCCTATATACAGGGGCAATTAGAGGGGCAGGACATACAACTATCTGGACCCCAGAAATGAACATCTCTCCTCTGGCTGATTTGTTACAATGTATCAGTGCAGGGAATGCTGTAGACTGGACAGAGGAGTAACAAACCCTCAGCTGTGAGAAGTCTAATACTTGTGCAGGCGTCGGGCGCTGAATGTGAACGAAGCTTCGACTGACACCGAAGACATGAAAATATGGGGGGAAAATGAAATGCAAAGTATAAAGTATAAGGTATGTTAGAGAGTGAATGTGGATGTCTTTACCTCCCACGGGACACGGGACGTCCTCTCCGTCCAGCCGCGCCTCCACGTCTCCTCCAGAACACGTGTCCCCGGAAATCCTGCGGTAACTAAACCGAGGAGCTGACTGTCAAGACGTGCAGCAATGTAAGGAGATATCTCCGAGATCGAGCGCCAACCACATAAACCCCCGCAGTCATTCACCTCTGCCCGGACCACGACACCCCGAGGACGGGCACCATTATAACTATTTACAGCAGCCTGGACCCAGCGTAATCCCTACAGTGTATCAGGTCCACTCATCCTAATAGATCTGTCCTATATTGGGTCGTATTTTTGGGGGCCGTGTGAACATGAAATCTGCGGCTTTCCAGCGCCCATCACAGGGACTCTGCACAGCGGGTGCTTTATTCCCCTTTTCTGGGCCCCAATGCTTTTTTGTAAAGAAGGTATTATCTATATACCTATATTGTTACACATAACATCTATGTATACAGTGTATCCAGCCATACCCTGTATACACCGCACCTATATACAGTGTGTCCAGCCATACCCTGTATACACCGCACCTATATACAGTGTGTCCAGCCATACCCTGTATACACCGCACCTATATACAGTGTGTCCAGCCATACCCTGTATACACCGCACCTATATACAGTGTGTCCACCCATATCCTGTATACACCGCACCTATATACAGTGTGTCCACCCGTATCCTGTATACACCGCACCTATATACAGCGTGTCCACCCATATCCTGTATACACCGCACCTATATACAGTGTGTCCACCCATATCCTGTATACACCGCACCTATATACAGTGTGTCCACCCATATCCTGTATACACCGCACCTATATACAGCGTGTCCACCCATACCCTGTATACACCGCACCTCTATACAGTGTGTCCACCTATATCCTGTATACACCGCACCTATATACAGTGTGTCCACCCATCTCCTGTATACACCGCACCTATATAGAGCGTGTCCACCCATATCCTGTATACACCGCACCTATATACAGCGTGTCCACCCATATCCTGTATACACCGCACCTATATACAGTGTGTCCACCCATCTCCTGTATACACCGCACCTATATAGAGCGTGTCCACCCATATCCTGTATACACCGCACCAATATACAGCGTGTCCACCCATATCCTGTATACACCGCACCTATATACAGCGTGTCCACCTATATCCTGTATACACCGCACCTATATACAGCGTGTCCACCCATATCCTGTATACACCGCACCTCTATACAGCGTGTCCACCCATATCCTGTATACACCGCACCTCTATACAGCGTGTCCACCCATATCCTGTATACACCGCACCTATATACAGTGTGTCCAACCATATCCTGTATACACCGCACCTATATACAGTGTGTCCCCCCATATCCTGTATACACCGCACCTATATACAGCGTGTCCACCCATATCCTGTATACACCGCACCTATATACAGCGTGTCCACCCATATCCTGTATACACCGCACCTATATACAGCGTGTCCAACCATATCCTGTATACACCGCACCTATATACAGTGTGTCCACCCATATCCTGTATACACCGCACCAATATACAGTGTGTCCACCTATATCCTGTATACACCGCACCTATATACAGCGTGTCCACCCATATCCTGTATACACCGCACCTCTATACAGCGTGTCCACCCATATCCTGTATACACCGCACCTCTATACAGCGTGTCCACCTATATCCTGTATACACCGCACCAATATACAGTGTGTCCACCTATATCCTGTATACACCGCACCTATATACAGCGTGTCCACCCATATCCTGTATACACCGCACCTCTATACAGCGTGTCCACCTATATCCTGTATACACCGCACCTATATGCAGTGTGTCCACCCATATCCTGTATACACCGCACCTATATACAGTGTCCACCCATATCCTGTATACACCGCACCTATATACAGTGTGTCCACCCATATCCTGTATACACCGCACCTATATACAGTGTGTCCACCCATATCCTGTATACACCACACCTCTATACAGTGTGTCCACCCATATCCTGTATACACCGCACCTATATACAGTGTGTCCACCCATATCCTGTATACACCGCACCTATATACAGTGTGTCCAACCATATCCTGTATACACCTCACCTATATACAGTGTGTCCCCCCATATCCTGTATACACCGCGCCTATATACAGTGTGTCCACCCATATCCTGTCCACCGCCATTAACTTGAGAACGGCAGCAGCTATAGGCATAGAAGTGGTGTCTAGGTATAGTAAAGTAGCCATGCGCTACGCAATGAAACCACCTATAGCGCCACCTGGTGGAAAACAACGGCGTTAGCATTTATATCTTGAAAACGAAACGAGATAGAGAAAAAAAGTGAATTACAAAGTTTTGGGCATCATCAATTCAATATGAATCCACACCTTGCACAGAAATGCTGTGATTAGAAGGTGTAAACCTCACAAGGCTGCGGACGTGAAGCGACACCTCATGGAGACCTTCCTACAAGTCATTGGGTATGGGGCTGTGTGGAGTGGCCTCCGCTCTCCTGACCTGACCCCATTGGACTTCTTTCTGTGAGGTCACATCAAACAGCAGGTGTATGCGACCCCTCCACCAACATTGCAGGAGCTACCACCACGTATCACAGATGCTTGTGCAAACGTGTCACCTACCATATTGCACAGCGTGCAGCAAGATACAGTATGCTGTGCAGAGGCCAGATGTGCATTGCAGCAAGATACAGTATGCTGTGCAGAGGCCAGATGTGCACTGCAGCAAGATACAGTATGCTGTGCAGAGGCCAGATGTGCATTGCAGCCAGATACAGTATACTGTGCAGAGGCCAGATGTGCATTGCAGCAAGATACAGTATGCTGTGCAGAGTCCAGATGTGCATTGCAGCAAGATACAGTATGCTGTGCAGAGGCCAGATGTGCATTGCAGCAAGATACAGTATGCTGTGCAGAGGCCAGATGTGCACTGCAGCAAGATACAGTATGCTGTGCAGAGGCCAGATGTGCACTGCAGCAAGATACAGTATGCTGTGCAGAGGCCAGATGTGCATTGCAGCCAGATACAGTATGCTGTGCAGAGGCCAGATGTGCATTGCAGCAAGATACAGTATGCTGTGCAGAGTCCAGATGTGCATTGCAGCCAGATACAGTATGCTGTGCAGAGGCCAGATGTGCATTGCAGCCAGATACAGTATGCTGTGCAGAGGCCAGATGTGCATTGCAGCCAGATACAGTATGCTGTGCAGAGGCCAGATGTGCATTGCAGCAAGATACAGTATGCTGTGCAGAGTCCAGATGTGCATTGCAGCAAGATACAGTATGCTGTGCAGAGTCCAGATGTGGATTGCAACCAGATACAGTATGCTGTGCAGAGTCCAGATGTGCATTGCAGCAAGATACAGTATGCTGTGCAGAGGCCAGATGTGCATTGCAGCAAGATATAGTATGCTGTGCAGAGGCCAGATGTGCATTGCAGCAAGATACAGTATGCTGTGCAGAGGCCAGATGTGCATTGCAGCAAGATACAGTATGCTGTGCAGAGTCCAGATGTGCATTGCAGCAAGATACAGTATGCTGTGCAGAGGCCAGATGTGCATTGCAGCCAGATACAGTATGCTGTGCAGAGGCCAGATGTGCATTGCAGCAAGATACAGTATGCTGTGCAGAGGCCAGATGTGCATTGCAGCAAGATACAGTATGCTGTGCAGAGGCCAGATGTGCATTGCAGCAAGATACAGTATGCTGTGCAGAGGCCAGATGTGCATTGCAGCAAGATACAGTATGCTGTGCAGAGGCCAGATGTGCATTGCAGCAGCCAGATACAGTATGCTGTGCAGAGGCCAGATGTGCATTGCAGCAAGATACAGTATGCTGTGCAGAGTCCAGATGTGCATTGCAGCCAGATACAGTATGCTGTGCAGAGTGCAGATGTGCATTGCAGCAAGATACAGTATGCTGTGCAGAGGCCAGATGTGCATTGCAGCCAGATATAGTATGCTGTGCAGAGGCCAGATGTGCATTGCAGCAAGATACAGTATGCTGTGCAGAGGCCAGATGTGCATTGCAGCCAGATACAGTATGCTGTGCAGAGGCCAGATGTGCATTGCAGCAAGATACAGTATGCTGTGCAGAGTCCAGATGTGCATTGCAGCCAGATACAGTATGCTGTGCAGAGTGCAGATGTGCATTGCAGCAAGATACAGTATGCTGTGCAGAGGCCAGATGTGCATTGCAGCCAGATATAGTATGCTGTGCAGAGGCCAGATGTGCATTGCAGCAAGATACAGTATGCTGTGCAGAGGCCAGATGTGCATTGCAGCCAGATACAGTATGCTGTGCAGATGCCAGATGTACATTGCAGCAAGATACAGTATGCTGTGCAGAGGCCAGATGTGCATTGCAGCCAGATACAGTATGCTGTGCAGAGGCCAGATGTGCATTGCAGCAAGATACAGTATGCTGTGCAGAGGCCAGATGTGCATTGCAGCCAGATACAGTATGCTGTGCAGAGTGCAGATGTGCATTGCAGCAAGATACAGTATGCTGTGCAGAGGCCAGATGTGCATTGCAGCCAGATACAGTATGCTGTGCAGAGGCCAGATGTGCATTGCAGCCAGATACAGTATGCTGTGCAGAGTCCAGATGTGCATTGCAGCAAGATACAGTATGCTGTGCAGAGCCCAGATGTGCATTGCAGCAAGATACAGTATGCTGTGCAGAGCCCAGATGTGCATTGCAGCCAGATACAGTATGCTGTGCAGAGGCCAGATGTGCATTGCAGCAAGATACAGTATGCTGTGCAGAGGCCAGATATGCATTGCAGCAAGATACAGTATGCTGTGCAGAGGCCAGATGTGGATTGCAGCAAGATACAGTATGCTGTGCAGAGGCCAGATGTGCATTGCAGCAAGATACAGTATGCTGTGCAGAGGTCAGATGTGCATTGCAGGAAGATACAGTATGCTGTGCAGAGGTCAGATGTGCATTGCAGCAAGATACAGTATGCTGTGCAGAGCCCAGATGTGCATTGCAGCAAGATACAGTATGCTGTGCAGAGGCCAGATGTGCATTGCAGCAAGATACAGTATGCTGTGCAGAGGTCAGATGTGCATTGCAGCCAGATACAGTATGCTGTGCAGAGGCCAGATGTGCATTGCAGCCAGATACAGTATGCTGTGCAGAGGCCAGATGTGCATTGCAGGAAGATACAGTATGCTGTGCAGAGGTCAGATGTGCATTGCAGCCAGATACAGTATGCTGTGCAGAGGCCAGATGTTCATTGCAGCAAGATACAGTATGCTGTGCAGAGGTCAGATGTGCATTGCAGCCAGATACAGTATGCTGTGCAGAGGCCAGATGTGCATTGCAGCTGACGGGGGACACTAATGAGCGCCATATGCGTGACCTGCATTCAATGTTTTGGGGGGGTCATGGGTTTCATATCATAGCATTTCTGTATGCAAGGTGTGAATTCGCATTGAATTGATGATGCCCTGCAACTTTGTAATTCACTTTTTTTCTCTATCTCGTTCCCTTTTCGAGATAAAAATGCTATCTCCGTTGTTTTCCACCAGGTGGCACTATAGGTGGTTTCATTGCGTAGCGCATGGCTGCTTTACTATACCTAGACACCACTTCTATGCCTATAGCTGCCGCTGTTCTCAAGTTAATGGCGGTGGACAGGATATGGGTGGACACACTGTATATAGGTGCGGTGTATTCAGGATATGGGTGGACACGCTGTATAGAGGTGCAGTGTATACAGGATATGGGTGGACACACTGTATATAGGTGCGGTGTATACAGGATATGGGTGGACACACTGTATATAGGTGCGGTGTATTCAGGATATGGGTGGACACACTGTATATAGGTGCAGTGTATACAGGATATGGGGGGACACACTGTATATAGGTGCGGTGTATACAGGATATGGGTGGACACACTGTATACCTATAACAGGGCTGGTGATCAATGAGATTTTGTTTGCAAATTTGCCCTGTTGTAGGTTTTGATGCCAAAAAAAGGACGTTGTGTGCAAAAATTCTAGAAGTAAAACAATTCTGTCTCTATATTGACAAAACAATACTTTAAAAGCAATAATTAAAAAGTAAAAAAAAATAAAAAATAGCACAAAATCTTGCGCCCATATGTTAACGCCTGATCTAGCTGTGACGTCAGGCGTTGTGCGCGGCGTCGGACAAGACTAGTGTTGCACCGGGTTTGCTCACCCTCGGGTTCTCTTGTAGGTCGTCCCCACTGGACACGGGGAGGGGATGAGGTACAGGCTTCCTGCAAATTCTGGGTCAGGAACACAAACTTCAGAGCGGAGATCCTGATTCAGCTTAAAGCCGTAATCACTGGAGAGATAAAAGGCACCGGCTCAGGAGACGCAGCACTGGAGGCAAGAGCGCAGGGCATGCTGGGAAATGCAGTTCTGCAGCAGCTGTGCAGCCACAGATTTGGAGATGTCATGGGTCCTACAATTACACCCATTGCGGACCGTGTCAGCACCCCCCAAACCCCCCCTGCTGCAATCTACCCGCTGTCATAAATCCTCACAACGTTCCCTACCACTCGAAGTCTTGTCTGGTGCAGGAGCAGTTGGAGGTGGTAATCGGCCGGTCGAAGTCTTCGCCATTGAAGCAGGTGGCGTGCGGCGTCCGCCTCTTGAAAACCGTTTTGCTTCCCAACAAACACTCGTTACCTCGTTCATCGGACGGAGACCACAGCTTATAGTCATTGTCCGTGCAGGGGACTCCTACATAACAAAGAGAGATGCCGTGAAAACCGGGCTGTGGTGCCGGATTATCGGACTTTCCACATCAGAGGTGTCCAATAGATCGCGCTGACGCAGCACGGAGGCTCCTGAAGCCGAGGAGACCACGCTCTGACATAAGCATGGCCGCACTGGACCAAGCGACCTGCACACTGGTGACGTCAGCATCATCGTCAGTGCACGTGCGGCCGAGTGCCAGACTATCAGGACCGTCCTGTTAATCCGGCACGTCAGCCATACTGTGCTGTTACATGCACCTTATGGCCGATTAAGTCAGCTGTCGAATGCTGGAAAAGATGCAGGCTCGCACGCCGGGGTCACACGCGGAGGTCGCACGCAGAGGTCGCACGCAGAGGTCACACGCAGAGGTCACACGCAGAGGTCACACGCAGAGGTCACACGCAGAGGTCACACGCAGAGGTCACACGCAGAGGTCGCACGCAGAGGTCGCACGCAGAGGTCACACGCCGAGGTCACACGCCGAGGTCACACGCCGAGGTCACACGCCGAGGTCACACGCCGAGGTCACACGCCGAGGTCACACGCCGAGGTCACACGCCGAGGTCTCACGCCGAGGTCTCACCTTTACCGGCAGTTGACAGCTGATTTAATCGGCCATAAAGGCAGCGACATGACTGGTGACATACATGTACATCATCAGTCATGAAGGGGTTAACACCCCAAACTCGGGAGCAGTGGCTGGAGCGCAGCAACCTGCAAACCATTTACCCGTCTCCTGTAGACAGGTGATAACTTTGGGAATTCTGCTTTAATGGAGCCCAGTAGTTCAGAGGATGCAAACAATGAAAGCCCCAATCCACCGCTCTACAAATACAGGTCCTCACCAAGGACGTCGCTGGTGTTGACCTGCAAAATAACCCAGCTGTGCCCCTTATGCACATAGGAGCCAAAGATGGTGAACACGGTGCTCTTCTCCCCGGGCTCCGTCA
The DNA here is from genome assembly GCF_048569485.1 of Anomaloglossus baeobatrachus. NCBI lineage: Eukaryota > Metazoa > Chordata > Amphibia > Anura > Aromobatidae > Anomaloglossus > Anomaloglossus baeobatrachus. The sequence continues at coordinate 189,315,297 of NC_134363.1, read as the reverse complement.
GCAATCCGTACACGATCAGCGAGATGTCAGAAAAGTTAAAGGTTTTCCAGGTTTCGCCTTCATTTGTGCTGTACCTGAGAAAGCGAGAAATGGAGAAATCAACGAGAAAGAAAATGCTTGTCATGAACGACGGACCCCGCGAAGCACGACAGAGCCCGGCCAAGCACGACAGACCCCACGAAGCACGACAGACCCCACGAAGCACGACAGACCCCACGAAGCACGACAGACCCCACGAAGCACGACAGACCCCACGAAGCACGACAGACCCCACGAAGCACGACAGACCCCACGAAGCACGACAGACCCCACGAAGCACGACAGACCCCACGAAGCTCGACAGACCCCACGAAGCTCGACAGACCCCACGAAGCTCGACAGACCCCACGAAGCACGACAGACCCCACGAAGCACGACAGACCCCATGAAGCTCGACAGACCCCACGAAGCACGACAGACCCCACGAAGCTCGACAGACCCCACGAAGCACAACATACTTTAATTGGTTGGTTTCTACTCCTTGTGCAATCGCCACCAACACGCCGCCGTGGTCTCCCCAAGTGCAGAAATGTGGTCCTAAGAGAGACTGCAAAAATGTGACAAAATGAGGAACAAGCAGCAATAAATATGAGAAAAGGGGGAACCAGAGGGAAGCCAAAAGATGGCCTTACCTCTCTCCACCTCACCCCGGCTGTGCTGGACACGTACAGGTTAATTTTACGGATTGTATCTTTCCCCACTGAACCTAGAAAAACAAGAAAAGTCACATGTAACACAAAACACACAAAAAGGCACAAAAAGGCACACGGCGAACATTAAGAAAAAGATAGGGCTGTTAAAGAAAATTGCTGAGATGGGTGTGAAGGTGAGAGCGGCCCATTCTCACCTGTGGCTGCGATTAGCCCCGGTGCGGAGTCCTTGGAGACGATGGGCATGATGCGTCCTTGTGCGGTCACCTGACTGAGCGGCTGCGCCAGGTGGAGCTGACATTCCTTGGAGTTCTGCAATGATAGAGTCCGCAGCGCTCATGTATCGGGGCAGAACGGAGAACACATCATGGCGCTCATATAATGACCCAACACACTGTAACAACTCACCATGCAGCGAGCGGTGTCCCCAAAACCGCTGTACCCCGGGGCCAGCAGATACTCCCACGTCCCTCCTTTGTCAAAAGTGATGACCGAGGCCACGTTCTCCTTGGACAGAGGCCCCGTCAGGGTGTTGGCGATGTACACGCCCCGCACGCCTTTCACACGGTGAATGTCAGCAAATGGCTCGTTCTCGAGAAACCTGGAGACAAGGTACAATCAGTGGCAATCTCTGTGCTGCTGCCTGGACTGATACATTGCAACAAACCCTCCTCTGCGGGGACACCAGGAGTAATGGAGCGCCAGATCTGCAGAAGACGTCTGGAGAAAGTGGAGGCCCTGACCCTGATACTTTTATTACTGAAGGCAATAAGCGGATCTTAGTGGGGTGTGACGGTGCGGAGTGGCACGGTACCTGACGAGCGTCTCCTTCCCGGCTCCGGGGTTAAAGTACAAGATGTTCTCCAGAGACAGCGAGAAGCGCAGACCCTCCACCACCGATATGTACAGGTTGGTGACATTGTTGCTGTGCTTGACACATGCGAACACCTGATCCTCGGAGACGTCAGTGATGTAATATTCCTGTAGAGAGAAGAGGAACATTCCGCTATATATTCCCAGTACCGGATAAGACTAAAAGGGGATAATATATCACAAAAGTGTAAAGCAACGACACATGGCCGCCTGCGTATACCGCCCAATACCGCATGTATTTCATATCTCCTCTTACTGCACACGTCTGTCAGCCAGGCCCTTTACACTGCGGATCACATGTACCTGTGTGACTGGCGCCCTACATAATCCCCGATGTGTGCATTTATATTACCAGCCCACCCCCTCCATGAACGGCGGCTGAGAGTGGGGGGCTCCGCGGTGTGCGGCCCCCGCCCTGCATTGCTGCTCTGATGTTTTTTGACTTACCGTGATTGGATGTCTGGTTATAAACTGCGCCGACTGCATTGGTTTCCGGTTGTAGGAGACCCAGAGCTGCACCGAGGACTGATCCCTACTGCCCAGCAAGTGCTGAAATCAAGGAGCAGAGAAAACACAAGAGTCATGATCCAGTATAAAGGACGGGCAACGTGCCCCGAACACTGACCGCAAGAAGATCCGTCACTGTGTACATACATTACATTACTGATCCAGCGTTACCTCCTGTATTATACTCCAGAGCTGCACTCACTATTCTGCTGGTGCAGTCACTGTGTACATACATTACATTACTGATCCTGAGTTACCTCCTGTATTATACTCCAGAGCTGCACTCACTATTCTGCTAGTGCAGTCACTGTGTACATACATTACATTACTGATCCTGAGTTACCTCCTGTATTATACTCCTCCAGAGCTGCACTCACTATTCTGCTGGTGCAGTCACTGTGTACATACATTACATTACTGATCCTGCCTCACCTCCTGTATTATACTCCAGAGCTGCACTCACTATTCTGCTGGTGCAGTCACTGTGTACATACATTACATTACTGATCCTGCCTCACCTCCTGTATTATACTCCAGAGCTGCACTCACTATTCTGCTGATGCAGTCACTGTGTACATACATTACATTACTGATCCTGCCTCACCTCCTGTATTATACTCCAGAGCTGCACTCACTATTCTGCTGGTGCAGTCACTGTGCACATATCAGGTGTAGCTCTTCTGCAGACTATAGGCCTCCATACGTTCTCCTTTCTTGCAGTGATTGCTCTCTGTTGTCAGTCAGTGTTATATAATATCTAGGTGCAGCTAAAAAGAGGATCTTATGTGAAATAAAGGATCTGACCCCTATTTTTGCAGTAAATAGAAACCATCTGGGGGAGGGGGGGGGGGACCGTGTGACCGCAGCCTCAATATAGAGGACCTCAGCCGCTTTACTGTGGAACAAAGTATCTTGTGATTAGTGACACAAAGTGGCAGCAGAGACAGCGAGCGACAGCAGAGACAGCAGAGACAGCGAGCGATATCAGAGACAGCAGAGACAGCGAGCGACAGCAGAGACAGCGAGCGATATCAGAGACAGCAGAGACAGCGAGCGACAGCAGAGACAGCGAGCGATATCAGAGACAGCAGAGACAGTGAGCGACAGCAGAGACAGCGAGCGATATCAGAGACAGCAGAGACAGCGAGCGACAGCAGAGACAGCGAGCGACAGCAGAGACAGCGAGCGACAGCAGAGACAGCGAGCGACAGCAGAGACAGCGAGCGACAGCAGAGACAGCGAGCGACAGCAGAGACAGCGAGCGACAGCAGAGACAGCGAGCGACAGCGAGCGACAGCAGAGACAGCGAGCGACAGCAGAGACAGCGAGCGACAGCAGAGACAGCGAGCGACAGCAGAGACAGCGAGCGACAGCAGAGACAGCGAGCGACAGCAGAGACAGCGAGCGACAGCAGAGACAGCGAGCGACAGCAGAGACAGCGAGCGACAGCAGCCGCATCCTCATTCCTCCCAGGTCAAGGCCACGGGGCCATGTAGATTTATGGGCCCAGGACCAGACGAGACGAAAGGGGGAATGTGCAGGACTATAGTGGTAACAGGGCGGACCCTACAGCTCCATGTACAGCAGGTCTGCAAAAATCACATCCGCAGCAACCCTACACCCGAACCTACAGCTATGCTGCATCCTCGAGCCTACACCCTACACCCGAACCTACAGCTATGCTGCATCCTCGAGCCTACACCCTACACCCGAACCTACAGCTATGCTGCATCCCGATCCTACACCCTACACCCGAAACTACAGCTATGCTGCAACCCGATCCTACACCCGAACCTACAGCTATGCTGCAACCCGATCCTACACCCTACACCCGAACCTACAGCTATGCTGCAACCCGATCCTACACCCGAACCTACAGCTATGCTGCAACCCGATCCTACACCCGAACCTACAGCTATGCTGTAACCCGATCCTACACCCGAACCTACAGCTATGCTGCATCCCGATCCTACACCCTACACCCGAACCTACAGCTATGCTGCATCCCGATCCTACACCCGAACCTACAGCTATGCTGCAACCCGATCCTACACCCGAACCTACAGCTATGCTGCATCCCGATCCTACACCCGAAACTACAGCTATGCTGCATCCCGATCCTACACCCTACACCCGAAACTACAGCTATGCTGCAACCCGATCCTACACCCGAACCTACAGCTATGCTGCATCCCGATCCTACACCCTACACCCGAAACTACAGCTATGCTGCAACCCGATCCTACACCCTGCACCCGAACCTACAGCTATGCTGCAACCCGATCCTACACCCTGCACCCGAACCTACAGCTATGCTGCAACCCGATCCTACACCCTGCACCCGAACCTACAGCTATGCTGCAACCCGATCCTACACCCGAACCTACAGCTATGCTGCATCCCGATCCTACACCCTACACCCGAAACTGCAGCTATGCTGCATCCCGATCCTACACCCTACACCCGAACCTACAGCTATGCTGCATCCCGATCCTACACCCTACACTCGAAACTACAGCTATGCCGCATCCTCGAGCCTACACCCGAACCTACAGCTATACTCCATCCTCGAGCCTACACCCTACACCCGAACCTACAGCTATGCTGCATCCTCGAGCCTACACCCCACACCCGAACCTACAGCTATACTCCATCCTCGAGCCTACACCCGAACCTACAGCTACCCCGCATCCTCGATCCTACACCCAAACCTACAGCTATGCTCCATCCTCGAGCCTACACCCTACACCCGAACCTACAGCTATACTCCATCCTCGAGCCTACACCCTACACCCAAACCTACAGCTATACTCCATCCTCGAGCCTACACCCGAACCTACAGCTACCCCACATCCTCGATCCTACACCCTACACCCAAACCTACAGTTATGCTCCATCCTCGAGCCTACACCCTACACTACACATAAGCCGCATCCTCGATCCTACACCCGAACCTACAGCTATGCTGCATCCTCGAGCCTACACCCGAACCTACAGCTATGCTGCATCCTCGAGCCTACACCCGAACCTACAGCTATGCTGCATCCTCGAGCCTACACCCCACACCCGAAACTACAGCTATGCTGCATCCCGATCCTACACCCTAAACCCAATCCTACATCTATGCTGTATCCTGATGCCTATCCTGCATCCTCGATCCTACACCCGAAACTACAGCTATGCTGCATCCTCGAGCCTACACCCTACACCCGAAACTACAGCTATGCTGCATCCCGATCCTACACCCTAAACCCAATCCTACAGCTATGCTGTATCCTGATGCTATCCTGCATCCTCGATCCTACACCCTACACCCGAAACTACAGCTATGCTGCATCCTCGAGCCTACACCCGAAACTACAGCTATGCTGCATCCCGATCCTACACCCTAAACCCAATCCTACAGCTATGCTGCATCCCGATGCTATCCTGCATCCTCGATCCTACACCCTAAACCCGATCCTACAGCTATGCTGCATCCCCGGTCCTAGACCCCAGCTGTCGGATCGGGTTTATGGTTTAGGATAGAGGATGCGGGATAGCTGCAGAATTGGATTTAGGACCAAGGATACACTGCAGCTGTAGGATTGTTATTTGGCTTCTTCACTCTAAAACCAAACCTACAACAATATATCCTTTATTGTTCACTGTATCTGTAGGATTGGGATCAAAGTGTAAAATTTATCGTTGACCCAACACCAATCTAAGAGCTACAATGTATCACTGATTGTGCACCTTAGCCCTATCTTAAGCTAATCCTACAGCTACAATGGAGGATACATTGTAGCTGTAGGACCGGGTTTAGGATACATTGTAGCTGTAGGACCGGGTTTAGGATGAAGGATACATTGTAGCTGTAGGACCGGGTTAAGGATGAAGGATACATTGTAGCTGTAGGACCGGATGATTGATACATTGTAGCTGTAGGACCGGGTTTAGGATGTTGGATACATTGTAGCTGTAGAAACGAGTTTAGGATGTCGGATACATTGTAGCTGTAGGACCGGGTTTAGGTTGATGGACACATTGTAGGTGTAGGACCGGGTTTAGGATGTTGGATACATTGTAGCTGTAGGACCGGGTTTAGGATGTTGGATACACTGTAGCTGTAGGACCGGGTTTAGGATGTTGGATACACTGTAGCTGTAGGACCGGGTTTAGGATGTTGGATACATTGTAGCTGTAGGACCGGGTTTAGGATGTTGGATACATTGTAGCTGTAGGACCGAGTTTAGGATGTTGGATACATTGTAGCTGTAGCACCGGGTTTAGGATGTTGGATACATTGTAGCTGTAGGACCGGGTTTAGGATGTTGGATACATTGTAGCTGTAGGACCGAGTTTAGGATGTTGGATACATTGTAGCTGTAGCACCGGGTTTAGGATATTGGATACATTGTAGCTGTAGGACCGGGTTTAGGATGTTGGATACATTGTAGCTGTAGGACCGGGTTTAGGATGTTGGATACATTGTAGCTGTAGGACCGGGTTTAGGTTGATGGACACATTGTAGCTGTAGGACTGGGTTTAGGATATTGGATACATTGTAGCTGTAGGACTGGGTTTAGGATATTGGATACATTGTAGCTGTAGGACTGGGTTTAGGATATTGGATACATTGTAGCTGTAGGATTGTTTTTAGCCCCACAGCTAAAATGTATGCCTTGTCCTATAACAACAATGTATTTTGCATCCGTCCATGTGTCTGCTCGCGGGGGACACTTACCATGGTCTTGGTGGCAAACATGTAGTTGTCCCTGAGCTGGAAGCCGTCCACGTCCTCAATAATCAGCTCTGTGCTCTCTCGAGACTGGAAGTAATCTGTGCTGCGCAGGACGGTGGAGGTGCCCCGGGGCTCATGGCGTTCCACATAAACAGTGCTTGGTTTGTCCAGATGAGCGGAGCCCCTGAGGGGAGAAGACGACAGAACAACTGGTGGGATCGACCTGTAAGACGTTCCCCCCCCATCGTGCCCGCCCGGCGGATCTGCGTCTTTTATAATGTGGTCCCCGGAGATCACGTGGAGGCAGACCACGATACAATGATGAGCGTTACCATGGCCACAGAATTCTAGCACCGTTCCTTTGTGAGTTGAAAGATTTTTTTAGCATATAAAACCTATTTTAAAAAATTAATTAAAGGGACGGCACAGAAAATGGATCTGACCAAAGACAGCTAAATAAAATTCACAGGCATGTGTCAGAGCTGCGGCTGCCAGACGTGGCCATAGGTGTAAAAGCGGGGAGCGGGGAAGCGGGGAGCGGGGAAGCGGGGAGCAGGGAAGCGGGGAGCAGGGAAGCGGGGAGCAGGGAAGCGGGGAGCAGGGGAGGGGGAAGCGGGGAGCAGGGGAGGGGGAAGCGGGGAGCAGGGGAGGGGGAAGCGGGGAGCAGGGAGCAGGGGAGGGGGAAGCGGAGAGCAGGGGAGGGGGGAAGCGGGGAGCAGGGGAGGGGGAAGCGGGGAGCAGGGGAGGGGGAAGCGGGGAGCAGGGGAGGGGGAAGCGGAGAGCAGGGGAGCGGGAAGCGGAGAGCAGGGGAGCAGGGAAGCGGGGAGCAGGGAAGCGGGGAGCAGGGAAGCGGGGAGCAGGGAAGCGGGGAGCAGGGAAGCGGGGAGCAGGGAAGCGGGGAGCAGGGGAGGGGGAAGCGGGGAAGCGGGGAGCAGGGGAGGGGGAAGCGGGGAGCAGGGGAGGGGGAAGCGGGGAGCAGGGGAGGGGGAAGCGGGGAGCAGGGGAGGGGGAAGCGGGGAGCAGGGGAGCGGGGAGCAGGGGAGGGGGAAGCGGGGAGCAGGGGAGGGGGAAGCAGGGAGCAGGGGAGCGGGGAGCAGGGGAAGGGGGAAGCGGGGAGCAGGGGAAGGGGGAAGCGGGGAGCAGGGGAGCGGGGAGCAGGGGAGGGGGAAGCGGGGAGCAGGGGAGGGGGAAGCAGGGAGCAGGGGAGCGGGTAGCAGGGGAAGGGGGAAGCGGGGAGCAGGGGAAGGGGGAAGCGGGGAGCAGGGGAGCGGGGAGCAGGGGAAGGGGGAAGCGGGGAGCAGGGGAGCGGGGAGCAGGGGAGTGGGAAGCGGGGAGCAGGGGAGGGGGAAGCAGGGAGCAGGGGAGCGGGGAGCAGGGGAAGGGGGAAGCGGGGAGCAGGGGAAGGGGGAAGCGGGGAGCAGGGGAAGGGGGAAGCGGGGAGCAGGGGAAGGGGGAAGCGGGGAGCAGGGGAGCGGGGAGCAGGGGAGCAGGGAGCAGGGGAAGGGGGAAGCGGGGAGCGGACCCTGCGGCACCTACCAGTAGAAGGACTTCACGTGCTCCTGGATCATTATCCACGTCTGACCAAAATCTCCGGATTGCCAAAGCTAAAAAATAAAACAACATGTTCTAATTTACATCTAGAAACTGACGACCCGTCCTGCCCCAATACCCCTCACAGCAGAGGGTCTGTGACAATGCATCATTGTCCCTGCACTGACACATTGTAACAAACCATCAGGGCAGGAGATTTGTGCTGCTGACGTGTTTAGCCCCCGGGGATTATCCTCAGCCGTGTGAGCAGATCACGGGCTGGATGGTTTACAAGAGCTTTTGTCGGCAAAATGTTACCGAAAGGTCCTCGATCACCAGAGAGCACAAGAGATCTCCCGGGATCCATCCGTCACCATCGATATAACCGCCCAGGAGAGAACGGGCGGCGCTGTCCTGAGGTTTGTAATGCACCGTATATGGTTATAGAGCTCTATGGGGACAGAGGCCACTGCTTTACCCAGACCGTGGCCCCTCAGGCGAGTACCACAACAGGGGCCACAAATGTTAATTGCAAGTTGTCTTAAAGGAGAGGGTAATTCCCTTGTTAAATTAGTAAAATTGCAATGTGCTTGTAAAAAATAAGCAACTTTCCAAATGACGTCTTACTAAAAATTCTCTTCTTTCTCAAGAATGGAAAGATTTGTACTTCCAGAGTTTACGGCTCGTTGCCTAGGTTACCAGCCTCCTCTGCAGTCTATCAGCGGTGTCCAGTCTCCAGGCAGGGAGTGCAGCACTTGCTAGCACTTCTCTCATCAGGTGGCCCGCCCGCCACACATCAGGTGGCCCGCCCGCCACACATCAGGTGGCCCGCCCGCCACACATCAAGTGGCCCGCCCGCCACACATCAGGTGGCCCGCCCGCCACACATCAGGTGGCCCGCCCGCCACACATCAGGTGGCCCGCCCGCCACACATCAGGTGGCCCGCCCGCCACACATCAGGTGGCCCGCCCGCCACACATCAGGTGGCCCGCCCGCCACACATCAGGTGGCCCGCCCGCCACACATCAGGTGGCCCGCCCGCCACACATCAGGTGGCCCGCCCGCCACACATCAGGTGGACCGCCGCCCACACATCAGGTGGACCGCCGCCCACACATCAGGTGGACCGCCGCCCACACATCAGGTGGACCGCCGCCCACACATCAGGTGGACCGCCGCCCACACATCAGGTGGACCGCCGCCCACACATCAGGTGGCCCGCAGCCCACACATCAGGTGGCCCGCAGCCCACACATCAGGGGCGACCCTTACCTGCTTGTTGGGGTGCAGCTTGTCGTAGCCCAGCACCAGGTTACTGTCATTGCTGTGCAGGAGGAGATCCGTGGGTTTAAATGGAATAGAAAACACCTTCACAGTAGCACAGAAATCTGTCGTGATCCACAGGTAGTTGGCATCGGCATCAACAAAGATGTACTGAAACACAGAAGGAAAAATCAGGGCCAGAAACACACACAAGAAGGGCGTCACTAATGGTCGGGAGACGTGTGGGGCAACCGCCACGCTGCGATATCCCGGGAGGAGACCGGCACCTCGGAGACCGTCTGCACCGCTCTGAAGTATTGGTTTCTATTTCTCACCATTTTAATGGTCTCTTCTTGCTAAGCTCTGGACTGCAGACTGATACCTGCGCTGACACATTGTAGCAAACTATCAGAACAGGAAAGAGATTTATCTGCTGGTGTATTTTGCTCACAGAGGATTGTCTAGATACAAGTGTAACAAAACCTCCTCTGTGAGACGCAAACGATCTGCAGAGATCCCTACATAATCCTCATTCACTGAAAGCAAGCAGAGATCAGGAAAACGGTGAGAGATTTACACAAAGGACATCAATGTGTATCGGACGCAGCACAACCC